>NW_009608593.1:25449-29454 GCF_000690535.1 Cariama cristata
AGCACAGGGCCAGGGACACCTCAGAGACAGGGCACAGACCACACTGGTCTTCTCTTGCTGTTAAGAAAGATCCACGCATCGCCACGATGATGCAAGCACACAGAGCGCAGAGGAAGGCGATGTCTTGAGAGCGCAACTTGGAGAACACAAAGTTCAGCACAACAGCAACCCAGGGCACGTGAGCGTCCGGGAGCGTGGAGGTGGGCGAGTGTCTGGGGCAGATGTACGTGTGCAGGACAGGGTGATGGGGCCATAGGTGTTGGGTGTGGGCTGTGGGGAACACCTCCGCAAATGCTCCAGCGGAGCTTGGTGTTTTTACCGATTTCACAAGAGGCTCTGCTAAAATGTCACCTCTCCAAAGCAAAACATGTGCATCTAGGTGAATCATCATTTCACACCCCAAAACCAGGAATGGGTGGCAAAATTCTCTAGTGAGGCACCAAATCCTCAGGGGATTGCCACAAAGTACACCCAGTGACTTTAGTCTTCCCATCCTTTTTTCTTGTATCTTCTTCTCTCCACCCCTTGCTCTCTCTTGCCAACCTACACGGGTTGTTCAGCTTTTATTCTGAGTATGAAACTGCCTTAGGACTGGAAGCTTTAAGCAGTTTCCCAGCCTCCAGAAATTTTCTGGTTGTGTTTCTCCATGGCAGAGCAAACAATTGCTTGGTACCTGGCCACCACACCTAACTCCCAAACGCAATGAGAACTCGGGATTCTTTGGGAAACTTAAATGAGAACATATTTTACATGAGTGAAGTGCACGTTTTTGGTTCACTGTAACTATTTGTTCTCAAAAAGGCCTGACAAACTGTTTTATTTTCTGGAATCACCACATGAAGAAAGACGGGAAGTCTCTTGAGAAAGGGGAGAAGGCCGGTGCCAGGTTAACCCACTGGGAAGAGAAGTTAACAGCTGGAGTCAGCCACTGAGAGCCCTATGGATGGGCAACAAGGGGGTCCCCAGTTTGGGGGAGGGAAGAGCAGCATCATCCCTCTCCAAAACACACTCTGCTCCGCAGACGAAGTCGGTGCTTATGCGACTCGGCAGCCCAGCCCCACCCCTGCCATCAGTATTACTGCCTGCCCAACCTGCAAGCTCCTGCCAGGGACCCGGAGCCCACCAGCAAAAGCTGCGCTAAAGAGAGAGGGAAGCCCCAGGGGACCGACCCCAGCCACTGGCCCGGCTCTGCGTCCCATCCGTCAGTCCAGAGACGGTCCCCACCCAGACTAACTCTGTGTAGCCCCTTCGCTACTCGCTTGTGGCCAGAGTCTGGGCTTTGTCCATCCAGGGACCGTTCTGTCACCCTGCCAGGTCCACCCTCCTGCAACACCATCGTGACCCGGCCGGGCCCTTGGCCCACCCGTGCCCCTCCAGCAGCTAAGCACTGTGCACCCCCTCTACGCCCTCAACCAGGCTGCCGTCACCCGGGGCAGCTCCCCAGCCCGGGCTGGCGTTGGGGACTATAAGATCACTGGTCACGCAAAAGTTAGCAAGTTTTTCTTTTGCTACGGATGTCTGCCTCCGTCTCCCTTGCGAGCCCTGGGAGAGGAAACAGGGAGCAACAAGGTCCTGGTCCAAGGGGCTCTCAATCCTCAAAATGGATTTTACCTGTCTCTGAAAGCTGCCTCCGTCTCTCACCCCCCATTGCTTTCTCCCTAGGGAAATCAGTCTAAAAGGGGCTAATGGAACAATGTCCCTCTCTCTCCCCCCTCTCATTTTCTCTCTTTTTTTTTTATTAGCATTTGTGGAATTTATTCCCAAACTCTCCTAATCTTTCGTACACAACCATTTGATTTGCATAACCCAGCCCCCTCTCATAAAAACTGGCTGCTAGTTTAATTAAAAAATGTAAATTTGCTGTCATCTCGGGGCCTGGTGAATTAGGACGACATCGGCATTTTTTATTGCTGAAGACGTCCAAATTGATCCAGTCCGCATTGAACCGGAGGGGAGGAGACGGTGCCGCGTGGGACTTTTGGCTGTAGGTTCTGCCCCTCCCCTGCTTCCAGCCAAGCCTCCTCTGCCCCCTCTTTGCTTTGCAAAGTGCAGCTGAGGACGAGGACACTGGTTCTCCCAAACCCCAGCTGGATCGGCCAGCGTGGCCTCTGCGATGTCAGCACTTCTGGGAGCTGAGCCCTGGGTGGCACCTGAGCTCTCCAAACCCTGGGAATGGCCGCGTCTTCAAACCCTGGGAGGGAGGGAAGGAGCCCGGGCGGAGGTGGGAGATGCAGCACAAGCAATGGTCATCTTTACCTCCCACAGGACTTTTCATTACTTTCAACCAACTTTTCAGAGGGAAAGTGAAATTTTAGGCTACACAGCAGCCTAGGGGTATGATCTGATGTCAGAGGGAGAGTCAAAGTGGCCACAAAGACTCTCGCTGTGAGGACAGCCAAACGCTCTGGCCGCATGAGAAGTGGGACAGACAAGGCTGCACAGGCAAAAGCCCTGAAATAAATTCAAGCTCAGAGAGTCCTTCCCGATAGCGGGAAGGCTCAGAGTGAAAGCATAAATAGTCCAGGAAAACAGAAAGAGAAACTGATGACATGGAAGCTACGTATTAAGTATTTGATCCCTTCCAGCCGAGGTATCTGTATCCTTCACAGCCGGTTTTAGTACAAGTTGCCTCTTCCCCTCTCGGACGCCGTGATTCACAGCAGAAGGATGCAGTCCCGGCGCACATGGGCAGACCCCACTCTGTCGGTAGCAGAGCTGGTGTAGAAAGAATAGGGCTCACAGGCAGGGTGCAGGTGGGGAAACAGAAATTTGTGATCTCAGGGATCAGTTTTCTCATCTTTCTGTGAGTTATCGCTCTATAGCGCCGAACCAGTACAAACACTCCTGTGGACTTCACGCGGCTTTGAAGCATGCTCTTGAAGTAATAGCTGGGCCCTGCTTAACACCATGATGAGAAGGTTAATCCCTGCCTGGGTAAACCCTTCTCCCAAGGAAGAGTCTTCACTAGGCAGGCTTATGCACTTGAATGCTTTGCACTCAACATCTCAGAGGACCACTGGAAAGTGACCTGAACGCCCAAAGGAACTGCCTGCGAACCTTCTGCAGACCATGAGCTCGGCACAGGAACGATACCAACCCTGACTGAGCCAATGTCTCTCCAAAGATCCGTACTGTCAAAAAAAAACCCAAACCCAAAGGGTTGGCACCAGCCCACAGAAGGTGTTCCTATCCACTGGGTGTTTCACACAACAGCAGCGATTTGACAAAACAAAGTCACAAAATGACCCTTTGAGTGGAAAATTAGGTGTTTCTCCACTTGTTTACCACAGGGTTCTTGGTCCCCATTCTGAGATCAGTTCCTGTAATCTCATACCAAGGATAATTAGGCTGGGGAACAGTTTCCCAAAGGAAGTGACAGGTGCCCAGTCACTCAAGATATTTACAACCAGACTTGCAGAAAGTCACATGTAGGGAACATCTTGCCGCGCTCCTGGGTAGATGCACTTAGTCCACGAATTCTTTCCGGCCCTTAACCACTATGAAAGCTCCTGGCCCTAGAAGGTCCCCGCAAGGACTGACTGAGCTGGGAAAGCCCTCAGCGAGCGCAGACTGTCAGACCCCACATACCGAGTCCCTCTGGGAAAGAAACCCCTCCGGACCTGCCTCTGCCAGCTGGCAGCTGGTGTGAGCAGCCCTCGGGCACTGCCTCTGGGGAGCCTCAGCCTGAGGGCTTGGAGAGAACTCAAGAGGCAGTGACTGGGGGAGATAAGCTGGCCCAAGTAGATAAGGGTTAGAGGTGGTGATTATGGGGCAGGTCTTTGCCCCGAGATCATGACAAGACGGGTTCACCCACACACAGATCGTAATGCTGACTTAAACAGATCTCCCAGATCCTCATTTCCATGGCTTACTGCAGCCCCGGGTTCCCATACCAGAGCGCCAAAACCCACGTGTTACCCGGGCGCAGCGGCGGGATGGCCGAGCACTCACGACGCTTCCGAGAAGAAGGGAGGGCCCCTTTTGGGGAGGAAGGCTTTGGCTTCG
>NW_009608594.1:0-4180 GCF_000690535.1 Cariama cristata
CGCGCCACCACCACCGCCCCCTCCAAGTTAAAAATTAAGTAAAGCCAGAGCTGTCAGAACAGGCCAAACCCACAGTAGAATTGCTTTGGACAGCTGTAGCTGACTGTGACTTGTGAATAATTTTTTCCAGAGTAAAGTCTGGAATAAGCATTCTTTGGTTCTGCTGTAGCTATTCTGAGGTTTTATGTGGGATACAAGGCGTTTGATCCCTATCCCATAAATCCACTCCAAAAAACAGACTCTGCATAGATTAAACCCTACCACTTTTAGTGCTGTTTCCCAAAAAGTGCAGCACTGCACGTGTAAACACAGTGCTGTGAGACTAGCCATGAGAACAGCCACAACTGTGAGTGGGGCCTGCGCTGCGCAGCACTAGTGCGTGAGTCTCATGAGAAAATTCATGAAACTTTTTAGCCTACAAGCAGGCCCATCTTGGAAGGATTTAGTTTCATCTGTGTTAAATTTTCAACTGGGATTTGAGACTTCACTATTTTATGCATTTCCATTTGAAAATAATGTATTTTAAAACCCACATTTGTTTAACTTCTAGAAAAACACTAACTGGAAGAAATACCAGAGGGTTTCAGTTAGCCAGGGGCACAATATACAGCTGATGGGGTAACGGGATGGTGATGAAATACAGGTTGCTCCAAAATGTTACAATAGCAAGAGAAGAGAGGGGATATTCTGACTCTTCAGCTTCCTTCCTTTACCTTAAAGACTTTTTCCCTTTCTTTAGAAAGTAAGAATAAAACAAAGATATATTGGTTTGCTATTTTCTTTTCCCTGTTTATTTGTTGAGCAGCTATGTCTGATCCAGAGTCTCCATCTTTAAATGGGTCTTCTAGACATTGTCTCAGTACAAATAATTCCTATTACCTCACAGCTGGCCAAAAAGTAATTGAAATCAAATGCTAGTTTATGAGCCCCTGTCCGTCACCTCTGAGACCTTCTTCTTTCAAGAATAGTTTATTTTTCTTTCCTTTCCCTTCTGTGAACTCAATAGCAGTTTATTGATAAGCAGCATGCTCATAAAGAACTGAAACACTTGTCTTGCCAAGATACATATGCATTCACCTACAATTCTTACACTTGTCTACAATCTCACTTTGCCCTCTAGTGCCCATTCTGGTTTTTTCCTGCACTGCAAAGTACTCTGTTGACTGAAATATGTCAAAACATATTTTCATTTGGTGATGAGATTTTTAAGAATAGTTGTGAACTAAAAGGAAAGCTTAATGGCATGAAAGTTTCTGAACAGTTAGTGGGCCATGAAGTAACATATTCCCACTGCAGGCGAGGCGATAAAAACTGTGATCCTTCATGAGAGAGCAGCTGAAAATATTTCATGCTATTTCCAAGTTTCAGTAAAAACGAGACCATTTCAATAACAGTTTACTGCTTTGCAGAAGCCACCTAGGATATCAAAACCAGAAAGGTAAGTAGGCTGAATGTCCTTTTATTGTACAGACTTGAAGAAGTGCAAAAAACAAACAAGCAGCAGAAATAAGATTTGGAACAGTCTCACAGTGGAGCCGTTTCAAGTGTTGTTAGTTACAAAGCCCAAGAAACACACATTTTGCTGTAACATTTGTGGTGTCACCAGGCAGAAAAATGACTCTGATACTTTGCTCTGTTTCTTTGGTCTTTTCTGTTGTTCTTGATCATGGTGAAGTTGTTAGATGTTTTTACTTCTGGTATTTCAGCTTCAGACCTGATACCCACCTCTCTCGTCACTTCTTTAGCTTGCATCCATGCGTGGTAGAGAGGAGAGTATGTACACCCTGCAAAAGACACCTGTGTCATAGATACAACACCTGAGATCTGGTGTACCAATGCTATTGTTCTTACTAGGCAATTTTTTTGTTTAGACATACCTTTTTTATTATCACCCCTTTGAATGATACTCTTCTGAATGGCTGGACATGAGTGAAAGCTTTAAACTGGTTCCTCACCTGATGCTTAAACCAGCCTCTAGCAATTTCAGTCCTCTGGGACTAACATCACCCTCTCTTGGGAGGACAGCCATGCTCTTGCTCTGCTTCTTTCTGCCAGGCCGAGAAGCCTGTGCCAAATGTACATCAGCCTTGGCCACAGGAAATAGCTTTTTTTTGAAGCTGTTGGTTTTTTTACCAAATTTTGACCAATATTCATTAGGTAACAGAGCCTGGATATAACTCTGTTTTCCCCCTTACTAGTGTATGGCAAGTGACTAGGGAAAACACAACCATTTGAAATGGAGTTACCCAGAGACAATTTCCCGAGGCTAAAACCTGGGTTTGACATCACAGAAATTAGAGGATTTTTGTTCATTTTGTTAGAAGTTGTTTTGAAGAATTTGATTATATTGCATCTGAAGGCTATGTGATTTGGAGGGGAAATTAATTGGAATACCAAGGGCTATATGTTTCTGTGGGTCAATTTGTGAGCAAAGGGAAAATGGAAAGAGGCAGAAAATTTCATGCAGCAATAAAATACAGCACTGAATGGTGATGTTTGAGATTGCAGTAGCTGGGATGAACACATCCATGAGCAAGTAGGATGTGCCACAGGCAGATGTGGCTTTAGGATACTTTTATGTAGAGAAGTTATTTCAAATAAAGTTCTGAAAGAAGTTATAGTGAATTGGAAACACAGCAGGAAGGAAAAAAAGCCTTTCCCCCAGACAGTTAGAGGAGGCAAAGATACTCCAATTAAAAGTAACAATGTCCAACTGAGGACTTATTGCAGAAGCTACAGCTACTGCAAACAATATCCTGTGTAGACAAATCCTTCCAGAATTACTTCACCTCTTTGAAAAAAGCAAATTGTAGAATGGCTGAAATGTAAAAAAAAAAAAACCCAAAACATTCTTGGAAAAGAGCGTACAAATTTTGAAAGAATAATGAATGGTCTCAACCTATGCTGGGACCACTTAAATAAACAATATACTACTTTCTTTTTGATGCAATCTCAATCAGTACAAATCTAGCAATTCCTGTAAGGTGAGGGATGTGTAGTCCATGCACAAATACATGATTCTCTATACGTAGGTGAAATAAAGTAGCAGCACATTTTCTCAGCACAAAATACCATAGGATGACTCTATTTGTCATAAGATTACAATCCCTTCATATGGAGCAACCCTCACTGAAAAGTCATATAGATTAATTCATAGCTAGTGTAGACACCTTGCTTACCAAGGGAAAAATTTACTTACATTGAATAATGCATTACATTTGCAAAAATAAATTTCAGCAACACGATTATTTAAATACTATCAAAATGAACTAGAAGCACTGCCACAAGATAGATCATAGAACAATAATAAATATTTTAAAAGCTAAGTTATGTCAGGTCAAAATCTTTGTACCTTAGTTCTTAAGCCTCCTTATGACTTTATCAATCAATTGAAGACATCTCCTCATTTCTGCACGGCTGATCTCCCAGGAGCACAGGTTGTGTTGTTTGTTTTTAAGAAAACAGTCTATTTTTTGGAAGTACTTTTTCAGTTTCAGCCTGTTAACGTCTTTACTCCGAAAGTAGTGGGTCTGCTTCTTGATTACACATGCCTCCAATTGCTCAATTTGCTGATAAAGTCCATTTTGGAATTGTTCTAAAGCTGTCCCATCCCAAGCAGCTAGAGTCAGATTTTTGCTAAAGATATAGAAGATGTGTTGGAAGATCTCTTCAATGGCCACTTTCACAGTCTCTTTCTCTCTGGGCTTTAGAACCTGCTCAGGAAATCTGAAGGACATTTTCTCTCTTAGACATTGTTGAGGAAACTTTTTGCCCATTTTGTCCAAAAGTTGCAGGCTGTTCTTGATCACTTTTCTTTGCTGTAAAGGAAGGTGATTACACTGAAGACTGGAGATGGTGGTGGTGCACAACAGTATGAGGCTGATTTGTATCAAGCCAAAAGTGTTCATGATAAAGATAAGCTCTTATGTTCCTCCTTTCCTGTGTTTAAATTCTAGGAGACAGGCTGGGATGCTTTGAAAGTCATTCGCAGGCTCCTGGTTCTTCAAAATCTTGAAATTTAATTATTCTGTAGGAGAAGTTTTCTTTCATCATTTTTTGGTTTTTAAGGTTTTCCCCCTTGTGTATGCTTTTGACACCACTTTCATTTTCTACTTTATGACTTCATTGTCTTTTTTTTTTTTGCCACTTTCTTTTTATTTCAGCTGGATATTAGTATGTT
>NW_009608595.1:0-8910 GCF_000690535.1 Cariama cristata
CTCTCTGGGCACAGCCGGCCAGCCAGCTTCAATATATGTTTCCATTTTTTTCAGAAGTGACTATCTCAGGTATTGCCATTATAAAAGCCCATTTCATGTAGTGGGCCATTTAGAGGTTGGAGGTTGTTATTACACATATAATCAAATGCCTCATAATTTTAAAAGTCTGTGTATATGTAATAAAACCTAAATACAAGCCTATATACACATGCATACAATGTTCATATGTGTACTTCTATAAATAAATACCTTTAAAGCACATTATTTGTTACCTGCAAATTTCTTTTCTCTTTGGAGGTTTCTAACTAAATTTCTAATCTTGGGAAAACAGAAATTGTATAGGTGTTTATGAAGGTGATCAGCTTCTTCTAGAAGGTATTTGTGACTGATATACTTCCGCGGTATGTTGCAGCCAAGTATTGTACAGAAATTTAGCATGCAAATTCAGAAGGAATAAATCTTACTGTTTTCAATGTCTTGGCCTCAAACTCTGGTATGGACTGAAATCCCTAAGCAAAAGGTCTTGTCCTCCATGAAAGTGGGTCAGCTGCAGAGAGAGAGACATGAAAGATGATTTCCCTAGCAATCAGCATATAAAATCCCCTTGTCCAAAAGACAGGGGGTTTTAACTAGTGATACCTTGGTGGTTGGGTTTTTTTCCACAACTGTGAAAGTTTCAAGTGTCTGTGCTCCTCAAAATTAAAAGAGCAAGGAGAGGCAGAGACCCTCAGCTTCAGACTGTGTCCTGAACTGGTTGGAAATGAGGGGACTCAATTGTGTCTGTGCTAATAAGCCTGACAGTAGCATCTAACTCCTGCAGTGAGGGTTAGGGCTGGGAGCATGGGAAAGCTCACATGCAGTCCTCTGCAGGACACCTCAGCCTCTGGGGTTGTAAGTTTGCAGGAGGAAACTAGATTTATAAAAGTTTTTGGGAGAGGGAAGGATGTGCCATTTATTGAGTTTTTGGGAGACATCCAGGGAAAATGCATAAGTGTCTGGTACAGTAAAAATAGCTTTTGCATGGGATACTTGAAGCCAGGGAGTCATGAGAGGTAATGTGGGAGAAGAAACATAGTGTCTCACTATGCCCTCATTAATAAGGAGATCTAGTTCTTCCTGACAGCAGTTTTACAGACATTCAGCATTTCACAGGATCCACCAAGATAAAGTCTTCACCCCCCACATGTCTGTCAAGCACACACAATTCAGCTGTAGCAGAGGGATACAGGTGCCCAAAGCTGAACTAAGGAAAACGTAACGATAAGAACTCACAGCAGAATTGTAGTGCATGATCCACTTCATGCCTTCCACCAAAGGCCTTGCCAAGCACACTCCCCACCAGGCTGTGGCCACAACCCTAGACCTCATAGTGTCAGTGCCCAGCTGTTCTACATGTAAATTCGAACACACAGCTTTGGTACTAAATGTCTGATACAAAAGCATTATGGAAACTCCCCATCTTGCTCCCCCAGCTTTCGCATTCTCCATGGTGCCCACATGAGAATGCCTCTGCCACTCTCAGGGAAGTCAGTTTTCTCTTCCCAGTGTAATAATTTAAAGATATTGTAAGCTGTCTGACAGAGGGCAGCTGGCAAAATTGACTGATTTGCTGAGAGAACTGCAGCTCCAATTTGCAGTTTTTGTAACTGCTGACCCAAGTTCAATTCTAATACAAGAATCTATTAAAATATCCAAAAGGCAAGAGAAGAACTAATCTGGGACCGGAGGACTCCTGAACTACCTGTAAGAAGTGACAGCTCAATAATGTTTGATTCATCCTCTAAAGCATATTTGTCAAGAAGAAACATCTCTGTTGATAGGTAGGGCAGATAAGACTTCCAAGAGAACTAGACATGAGGAATGATCTCCATAAAGGCAGGCAATCAGACCCCCAGAAGGTGCAATGTACATATGTATTATGGCTCTATCTCTTTTCCCACTTAAAAAAAGAACAGAAGATGACAGAGAAGAACCTTCTACTCAATGTGGTGGTGACTTTGAAGCCTCAGCCTTTTCTTACTGATTCTGAACTGGCATCAAGAACACTAAAAAGCCTAAATTAAACCATTTTTTCTGTTTCTCACTCCCCTTCATAAACCAGGTTACAAGATAGAGCAACTGCAAGAGGTCTGCAAAAATTAGACCAGTACAGTAAAGGTAACCAATCCTTTCTGAAAGCAATAGTGTAATTAATATGACAGAAACACCAGCTCAAAGACGACAGAAACACCAGCTCAAAGACGACAGAAACACCTTGTGGTTGCATTCCCTCCAGTCCATAGAATTAGGAACAGTTCAACTCTCAGCATAATTTAGCGCAGCTCCTGAAACTCCTGAACCTCTGGTATCCAGCAATGACCACAACTGCACCAGAAGGACCGCTGACACCCTGCAACGCTTTTGTCCCTAGTCTGCTTCCAGCATAGCTGCTCCTCTGAGGCATCTAGGAGGGACTGAGACAGTTGGTCACCTTAGCTCCTCACTGACCTTAGACTTCACGGCAGAAGGGAAATCCTCAGCTCTCCATTTAGGGAATACAGAGTTATAGAGGCAGGACCAGATGTAGTTGAGAAACAGCCTACATGCAACCATTATTGGAATACAGATTAAGCATCACACAAGAAATTACTTGGTGGTGTTAATATGCAGCAAAACTTAGCTTGTCCCATCAAAAAAGGCAGTATAAAGTCTAAGCTTTCACAGCTGAAAACTCAAGTTATCCAGATTCTCCAGAAAGCCTCTAGGTTTTCCCAAAGTATTTCCTACATTAAAACATTTCAGCCCAAACACTTAAGCTGTAGGCATTAAATTAGTTTGGCTAGAGTCTATCACTGGTAATCGTTCACCACAACGCATTTTCAGGATAAGTTTGTTTTTTTTCTTTTTACAGGACACACTTGTGTAAATTAGATTTTATCAATAATAACATAAGAGATCAGAAACGTTTCCCAGTTCTCTTGGGTCAGGGAAATGTAGCCAGAGCTATTCATTGAATAAATCCATCAGTTCCCTGTGGTGTACTGACCTGACTGAAGCATGGCCCAGATCCAACAACAAAATACTGTTTGGTATCCATCCACCTCTTTGTTTTTGTCCTTATACTTCCTCATCACTCAGTTATCACTAACCATTTTTAAACACTGATGTATACCATACATTTTTTTTGTCCTTCAACTATATTGATGTTACCTGGTAGTTTGTTTTGTTTATTTTGGAAATTCAATGCATGAAGATCTTTGGTTTTGCCTACTGAATTCAAGCTTACTTTCTAAACATTTTAATATAGTCATAAATTTAGTTCCATGGCTCCAGAAAAAAAGGCAAATTTTTTTTCCTGCCTTGACTTGGTCTAGAGATTTTTGGTTTGAACTAGTGTTTGTCATCGTAAAAAAATTAATATTAAGAAAGAAATCCTGCATTTTGATTGAGTTATTCCAAGGAAAGTTGAACATAATTACTTGAAACAACACCAAATCTTTCACAGAAGCCCTTTGTGATAATTGCTTTGCTAATGGCTTTGATTTTGGGGATATTTGAATGGGATTTCTAAATATTAAGAATTTGTTGCTTCATGCTGCCTCTAGTCACCTCTAAACACCTCTAGATGATGACAAATCACAGAAATTTAAAATTACTTTTGAGATTATTTAGTTATCTCAAAATAAGTAGATATAATCTTTGCCAAAATGCTTTTGAAGTAATAAGTAAGTTTCACTTTCAATAGTACAAGTTTCCACACAAGATGCAAAGCAACACAGGATTTTTTCCCCGACTCTCTGTATCAGATATTTTCATCACTCAATCTAAATACTGAATTTGTGACAGGGAAGTTGGAAGAAAAAACAGTTGAGAACATTAATATTTTATCTGATATCAAAGTGGAAGTTTTTGCTCTAAAAAAACCTAAACAAAATCAGATTATGGGAAAGAAACAGGAAAATCCTTAGAGTCATATAAAAGTTGAGACCTCACACAGGACTGCATGATTATACTGTGGTTACAAGGGATGGCATTTTCCCCACTAAATCTAAAAGTCTTTACTTTTACTAGGATCTTAGGAATCTAGCTGTTTCCCTCTATAGTCAACAGCAAAGGACAGATAGGTTTACAGAATGATGCTTCAACCCTTCTAAGCTGTGGACGAGATGATGTTACCTGGATATAAAGCTAGCCAGAAGACCCTGCACAGAGAGTGATTATCAGTAATTCTATGTTACCATGAAAAGACCAAGAAAGACCCCAGGTCTCAAAATTCCAGTAGCGACGAGACCATGTTTTGCTCGAGCAAAACAGGCCTCAGTACATCCTTTATCTGAATTGTGGCCCGAGCAAAATACAGTATCATCGCTACCAGAATTTTGAGAATTCCAGCAATTACTGACTCAAACTGTGCCCAGAATGGAAACTTACTAATGACTAAAGTAAATCATCCTGTGAACCTATAAATAGCGGTCATAAGCAAGACCCTTTGAGTTCTCCTGGTCCACAGCAGGCAGCGGCCAGTATCTCCATCTGAGTGGGACGCCTTTCAGAGCTCATGAAACTCTCAAGTCTGGGAAGTTTGGAGGTTTGCTGCTGAAAGCAGACAACGGAGCCTGGACCAAAAATCCTTCACTATGAGACTCAACCCTCAACCGTTTGAAATGCCAAGGCTTTTGAAGTGAATATTTCACTAAATTCAAGGGGAATTTTTCTAACAAATATACCTGTCTTAATACGTTTATTCCTTTGTACACATCTCTCTCCATATACATATATCTCTCTCTGTGTTTGTATGCATGCATGTGTGAATCAGTTCAAAGACCCTGTAACAATTTAAGTCACTGTTCTGATCATGGTAAATCATTGAATCACTTTGTAAATGTTAAATTAGTAAATGAGCGAGTGCTGTTAAATGAAGAAGTACTGCTAAATACCCCACTCCTGGTATCTCTTAGACATAAACCATTGACTAAGTCTGGGACTAGAGGTAGCTCCAGCTGCACCTGGACTCCTCTCTGAAGGAGTTTAGAAAGCAAGGGGGTCTACTCTGAACCTTGTGACTCAACAGGAGGGTCTCCCTTACCCCTTTTATCTCCAGTCTGCGGAAATCACTAGCTCGATTCTAACTTGATTTTTCCTGTTTATATCCCTTTTATGCAGTAAGTAATAGTGTGTGTGAAGCTTGACATCGAACTTTGTTAAGTTGCACTTCTATTTATTCATATCAAAACCATTTCTGCTAATATCTTTGATGGGGATTCTTTGAGCAACTCTAAGCCACTCATTCACAATAGTCTTGTAAATCTAATTCTGGGTGTGGTGCACCTCATCCATCGACTCATCCATAACTTCAATGGTGGAGCACAGTGTTTATTAATTTCAGAGGATGATGACCTCCGAGTACTAGGGCATGGGCAGTAGATAGCTGCTAATACCTTGGAGGACAGATTTCTTTATAACTTGAAAATATGAACTAGAAAAATATGAAAACATTCAACAGGGTCAAACATAAAATATTGCCGGTAGCTAGAAATAATCAACTAGACTTAGTGGAAAGGACTGAGAGATGATATATTAGATGACACCTTGAAATCTTTTCTGTTTCTCTATGCATTGTTATTGGGAGGCGTTTCTCTCCTCTTAATGGCTAAAGACTATACATAGAGTATTTAGGATCCTAATATTTGCATTTTATGTACATAAGATTAACAGAAAGAGAGAAATATGTTTGGATCACTGTATATTCACTCTATCAATAACTCTTCTCCTCACGTGCTCATTGCTGTCCTTCTAATGATTTTATAAAAAAGAAGGTTCTCATCTTAGTACACTAGTCATTCAAAGGCATATAGTTCCTTATCTTAATGCATAGTAAAGAAGAGATGAGAGGAGAAATATTTCAGTACTTGTCCCTGTTCTTTCACAAGCCAAATGAATTTCAGAATCTGCACTCGAAACATAGGAATTATATTGGTATCTTGTAGCTACAAAGTGCCCCAGACAAAACACCCAATACAGAAGACACAGGGTAACAGCTACAACCCATGCAAGGAAAGAGGAAGGATCATATTGCACTCGAGAAAAAGAGTGCCTAAGTAAACCTGCAAGGTACTTGGGCTCTTCTGGGAATATACAGTTCTGCACTGTCCCTTACAGTACTAAATTCCAACATAAAATTAAGGTGAAGGAACAAAGAAAAAGAGGAACGCAATATTTATAGAAAATATTTCTTTGGTAAGTCATAACCAGTACATAAAAATCACAAGATGATTTGCCAAAGTAATAAATTGTTCCTAAAATCAGATCAACAGAATAAAGAAAGAAAAATTATAAGTATCATATGTTGTCCTTGACCTTTCTCTCCACAGTGCTGAGTAGTATTTAGCTGTGCTTAGAGTCCTGTTTCCTAGACTCTCTTCCTCCAACATGTGCTGAACAATCAGAGAGCGCTTCTCCAAGCTGACTGAGTCGCTTTTGCCAAACTCTGCTCCCAAGTTATCCTAAAAGTGGCAATCTGGAAAAACTGTCTTATTATGCAGCAGTAGACAGCTTTTTGTCCAAGGAGATTTTCCTCTAAATTGCCAAACAACTGTTTTAATGGCTGGATGTCACTAGTTTCTGTCTTCTGACTTCCTAGTATACCCTTTCTTCTAAATCAGAATGAAGACTAATGACAGCTTAAATGCAAGGAACAGTCTGAGAGGCTAAAATAAGCTCATGCTTTCATCCAAGTACAAGAAAAAATTTGTGATTTTAGATGGAACTCATGGATTGCAGGCATAGAAGTCCCTGAAAACATCACAGATTCCAGTTAACCCCTACTGCCAAATTTTGCACTGATTTACACCATCTGCCACCATATTGGAACTCACTAAAACCTGTGGCAGATTTGGCTTATTACACAGATTCATTTATTTGGTATCAGATGCTGAAAAGGAACAGAAAAAACATCATTTTATAAAAATCTGTAATCCTTTCTCATAACAGTAAAGTTTAAACTCTTGCTTTCATTTGTGCTGACAGAATTGTCATTATTCAAGGATTTCTTTAGAATTATTTTTTTCACCTATTTTTGCCTTTTGAATTGACTGTTTCCACTTACACCTTAAACACTGAAGAACTTCTTAGTCACTATTTTATTTTTGTAGGTTTGAGTCAATATTGTCAGACAGATGTGGGTTGTGCTATATAAAAGATGTCAGAGACTACATCCTTCTTTGTGATGTGAACACACTGTTGAGTTTTCATTCCTGAAGAAGACTTTGATAGTACTATGATTCATACTAGTAGGCATTCATTGTAAAAAATTTTGTCCTTTTGTGTTAATTAACTTGCAGTGGTAATGGCAGATACTAGGTGCTGCAGTTGTAGTGGTTATTTCAAGATACATGATTGAGTTTAACTGGGTATTTAATCCACTGGTATCCTATTCTTTTACTGGTCTGCTATTGCCTATCCAGTAGCATCCTCCAAGACTGTTTTGTCAACCACAGAAATCAAACCATCCATTTCAATTCTCCGCAAGCAG
This sequence comes from Cariama cristata, assembly GCF_000690535.1. Taxonomy (NCBI): domain Eukaryota; kingdom Metazoa; phylum Chordata; class Aves; order Cariamiformes; family Cariamidae; genus Cariama; species Cariama cristata. The sequence continues at coordinate 7,511 of NW_009608595.1, forward strand.
GGCAACTTATCACCAATTGCTTTTCCTCCTGCTGTCTTTTCAGCAGATCCTGAACCTGTAGCACTTTCTGTTAATCCTAAATATACTGAATCCTTTTCTTCTCTGTAATTCCAACATTATATTGTAAGTCCTGAATGCTGATCCTGAGCCAAGATTAACAGTTTCAGATTTTTAAAAGATATTGAACTTTTCACCTATGATGAACTTCATCTTTTATTTTTTTTCTAGGTTCTGGTGGGAGGTTATATCATCTTGGACCCATATTCAGATGACCTCCAATGGCCTCTCAAACCAAGATTGTTATGAGTAGTTCAGTCCCTACTACTCAGAACTGCCAGGTTCTGGCTCCACACAGAAACAACACAAAGGCAGATGCCATAACCAAATCTATTACAAGCTTCAATTTGGTCGGTGCTTACTGATTCCCACTGAATACACAGCCAAGCAGCACCAAAGAAGTGTAGAAGATGAACAATAGATAGTCTGAATCATTTGCAGTGCTCATACATATAGATTAGGAGACAGCTAGCCCAAAGCTAGATACAGAGGAGCTCAGAACATGGAAAACAGTGCTGTTTGGTCTGGTGGAGATGACTGAATCTCTACCAACACAATACACCCTTGAGCAGTAAACCATAGCAAAGGGGCCAGCCTTCTTCCCTACTTCACACATGCAGGGCCAAGTTGATACTAGAGGAAGGCAACCCATTCCTTACTTTGAAGTAAGGTGTGACATTGCTTGATCCATAACACTGGAATTGCTTATGCATACAAAAAACAAGCCAGAAGAGTCAGAGGAGACTGTTTCCTATAAGAATGTTGATGCTTTCAGACATGAAGAACATTTTAACAGCCATTTTGTCTAGGCATTTCTAGACATACGCTTTCACTGAACATGCCTAGAAACAGCATGGACATTCAAAGGGAACAGAAAAATAAATCTCACTGTCACCATTTAAGGCTGGACCGGCTCTTAAAACAGGCAGCAGATGCTCTCTGTTAATCCCCTCCCTCCTCTTGAGAGGGGAAAGGACTAAGAAAAGAGAGACTTATGGATTGGAAATTAAAACTACTTCAATAATACAATAATAATGGAAAATAGTATAAGGTATTAACACTGGTACTATTAATAGTGGAAATAATAGGAAAAGTACACTAAACAGATACTGAGTGTCCCAATGACAGTGGGGGGATTGCAGGCCGCAGCCCCCAGAGGCTCGGTTGCTGCCGCAGCAGGGCAGGCACCCAGACGTCCCGGACCAGACTCCGCAGCTGACAGGAACCGGATTCAGGGATGCACGGATCAGGGTCGGAGGCAGGAGAGCGAGCAGGGTCCCACAGGGATGCCGGCCATGAAAGAAAAGAGCAAGGCCCTCATGATCCCTTAGCTTTATACTGAG
>NW_009608596.1:0-1707 GCF_000690535.1 Cariama cristata
GGGGGGGGGGCAGGACGTGGGCAGTGAGGGCAGGGCTGGGCCCTTGGCCCCCCCGGTTGGGGTGGGCAGAGCACCCTGGGGCGATGGGAGCCTGGGCTGCACGGGCTGGGGCAGAGCTGCGAAGATGGCCAGGCCTCCTGAGCTCCCCCACCTGCGGCGTCCTCTCCTGGTTCCCACCACCTTGGTGGCATCCATCCAGCCAGCCAGCCACATCTCCTTATGTCCATGCATCCATCCATCCACAAATTCATCCACACATATGTCCATGCATCCATTTGTCCACAAATTCATCCACACATCCATCCTGTGTCCCTGCATCCATCCATGCATCCTTCCATCCATGCATTCATCCACACATGTCCATGCATCCATGCATCTAAGTATCCACAGATCCATCCATCCCCATGTGTCCCTCTGTCCATCAGTCCATCCATCCATCCGTCCATCCCTCCCTCCCTCCCTCCATCCCCATGTGTCCATCCATCCATCCCCACGTCCATCCATCGCCCATCCATCCATACGTATCCATCCATCTGTGCATCCACCCGCTCATCCCTCAGGAGAAGGGCAGGAGGATCAGGCTGGGATCTCCTGTCCAGGCACCAACCACCCCAGCCACACAACCTCCAGACCTGGGTCACCTCTGTCCTTGAGAAAGGACACCACGACCACCTCGTTGGGAGGCAGAGGTAATTAAAAGGAAGAATTAATGAGGAGTTTTCCAGCCTGCAGATGCCCAGGGAGATGTGGCACCAGCACGGAACAACACGGGAGCACGGGAAGGTCCCGTGGACCCATCTCGAGGTGGAGATGATCCTGGCAGGAGCCAACACTCACCTCTTGGTGGAGAAAATGGGCTCAAAACCCCCAGGGCTGGAGGTGCCTCTGACCAGGGAGGAGCTGGGAGGTGTCCAGTGCCACCCCCCTTGCTGTGATGAGTGTGTCAGGGCTCAGCGGGGCAGCAGGGAGGTGACCGGTGCAGGCGCAGACACACAGAGATGTCCCCACTCAAGACACAGCCCAGGAGATGAGGGACACGTGGGGACAGGGCTGCAGGACGGAGGTGAGGGTGAGCAGGTCTCAGTGCCTGGCTGGACGTGGGCAGACAGTCCTCCTGGTTGACTGGCTGACTCTTTGGATGGATGGCTGGTGGCCAGATGGCTAGCTGGCTAGTTGGATGAATGGATGGCTTGTTGGCTGGTTGTACGCTTGGCTAGACAGTTGGCTAGTTGGCCAGCTAGATGGCTGGTTGGCTGGCTAGTAGGTAGATGACTGGTCAGCTGCTTGGCCAACTGGCTGGTTGGCTTGAAGGCCAACTAGATGGCTGGTTGGCTAGCTAGCTGGTCAGTTGGCTGGCTGGTTGGTTAGTAGCTGATTGGCTAGCTGGCAGCAGGCTAGATGGTTGACCAACTAGCTGGTTGGCTTGTTGGTAGATGGCTAGCCAGTTGGCTGGCTGGCTAAATGGTGGTGGGTTGGCTGGCTGGTTGGTTGGCTGATCAGTTGCCTGGTTGATTGCTTGGCTGGCTGGTTGGCTAGCTGGTTGGTTGACTGGCTGGCCAGTTGACCAACAGGCTGGTTGGCTAGCTGGCTGGTTGACTGGCCAGTTGACCAACAGGCCGGTTGGAGAGCTGACTGGTTGGGTGGCCTGTTGACCAACAGGCTGGTTGGTTGGCTGGCTGGCTGGCCAGTTGACTAGTTGGGTGGCCA
>NW_009608597.1:0-428 GCF_000690535.1 Cariama cristata
CCTGTTTTAGCCAAACCAGGACAACCTGGAAGATGAAAAATAAATTACAGTAGTATGGCTGAATAATTTAAACAGATTTACTGTCTACTCGTGGGACACTAATCAAAAACTAACCTCACAGGAAAGGATGGAGGAAGGACAGCAAAGGCAACAGAAGAGCGGACAAAAGATAGAGGAGAAACAAGGTAAGTGTAGCACTAGTCCATTATAACTGACAATATTCTACTTTGGTTCCTGGAGTATTTATTCTAATATTATTAATATTAAAATTAATTAATTAGAATTAATATTAATAATATTATAATAGAAGCACACAGAAAAGAAATATCAGCACAAGGTAACTCTCTGTGGTTGACACCTGATGGACTTATAGGACAATGGAACAGTCAGCGGCTTCTGACTTGATCTTCCGTTGACTTTACAGGAGT
>NW_009608597.1:459-3048 GCF_000690535.1 Cariama cristata
TCCAGAAGGACAAAAATCTGAGACTCAGCCAGGACAAAGGAATGCTAAGGGAAGCTAACTTTTTAAATTAATACAACACCTGCTCCTGTAGGTATGACTGAAAAAATGTGGCCAAAGGTTACTTGCAATGATTAAACAGAATGTAGGCAGACCATTGTTACAAACCATATTTTTTCTCTCTCCCTGCCCCTCTACAAACAATAAATAAGATTCTGGCTTTTAAAAGACCGCCTAGTTATTAAATTCATGACTTGTGTTACACTAGGTGTCAGAACAGAGCTTGGCCTAAGAATGGAAAAATCATGTAATTGACTCAAGGGGAGGTAGTAGAGGCTGACACTCTCAATGGCTCAATTGGCTCAATTGAGGGCAACATACAATGGGAACAATGTGTACCAGATCATGTACTTTAGAAAGACAGTCAGACAAGCAGACAGACAGACTATGTGAATACATGGACCTACTTTATTATTTCTAGTTACTCAATTATTCAAGCATTTTAAAAATCATACTTACTTTCAAGCATTTCAGTTACTGCAGCAGGATCTATGACACTTTCAAACACCTTCAGGAAAACAGTAAGAAGATAAAAAATTCATTATAACACCAACTAATTTAACGATCTAGCATTCATAGAAACACTTTATACCTATTCAAAATAACTTCCCCACTCTTTGTCAAGCTGCCACTAAGTACAATCAAACTTAACTAATACTATGTATATATGTTTGCGTACTTTAAGATGTGATTTACATTTTTAAAGTTACACGGTATTTCGGAAAAAATACTTTAAAACTGAAATTGCATATTCATTCATGTCTGCATCTATTTCAGAATAGTCTGTACTTGTAGGAAAAATTATCATGTTTACAGTGCCACAAGTGCAATTCTATGAACTGTAAAACAGCAGAACGACAAATACAATTAGGAAATTCACACTTGGAAAACACTTCAATTCTTGGCCAATTTGACAGGACACAGCCCACAAGAAAAAATTAAAAGCCCTAACTGCAAGCATATTAAAGCACAGGTAATCCTTCACAGGGATTATAGACAAATGAGAAGATGTGAAAAAGTTTTCCTGTTATGTTTCTATGTATTATGTAAAGATTGTCCAAATACCTTATAAAAATAAAATTAATTAAGACATCATCTATGAAACACCTTTTAAGAAACAAATTCAAATGCATTTGCCTGTATTTAGCTCTTGTCAATTTTACTACAATGAATTATGTCTTATTCAAAGATACTCTTCTCATGCCTTGGAGTGAAATTCTGACCCCTTTCAAGCAAAGGAACTTTGCCACTGATTTTATTTGTGTGTTCATGCTGGACATTCTACCTACCTAAAGAAGCTGCCCTCAGCTGCATCCCACTTATTTTATCAATATTTGCTACTTTTTTGTTTCTTCAGAATGTGCCAACCTCTTTCTTCAAATTATATCAGTGTTTTCAGACAATATTTTAGCAATAGTCTTTTTTTGAAAGGGCTGTGCAAAGTCATGTTTTCCCTAAGAAAATGTGTTCTTTCATCATCTTATGTTGAAATACATGTCAAACAAGGACAACCTATCAGCTGTAAAGAAAAATAAGATTTTGCATGAATTACAGTTTGCACAAGGTTTGAGACATTGGACTGTCTAGCCCAAGGCATCTAACAAATGAAAATCTGTTTTTCAAAGCTCATCTTCTCATGAAACAAGAGAGGGAAAACAGGAGGAAGGCATTGTCTCTTTGTGTTGACCCAAGATAACACACTGAGAAAAATGTGGTGTTTCTCAGGCAGAAACATACTAGGACATGTAACCTTAGGAAAGAAAAAAATACATTCACATAAGACTCCTTAGTCCATTCTTACACACATGCATCAGTCCAAGTCTGCAGGACTCTATCTCAGAAGGGACTCAGTAGGCCCTTGACTTTATTACTGATAATCTCAAAGGGTGCCAGATAAAGATCTCTAATTGGGGGTTCTCTCATTTTGTATTTTGGACTTTCTTTTTTATCATCTCGTGTAACAGGGACTGATTTCATAGACCTTAGCATTACACACAAGAGAAACATTTGGTATCTACAAGGAAATGAATCAGTGAAAACCACCTTCTTTTTTTTCTTATATCTGATGAGAAGACCTGTTATAAGGACCATATTAGTATTATGCATTTGCACAACAGCAGTAATCCCCTTCATTAAATAAATGTCACACGGCAAGAAAAACCCGGCACTGCCTCCTGTTTAGAGGAAGAGTTAAATAACTCACGGATGAGAAAGTACGGCTACAACGAGGGCACATTTTAATCTCCACAAGGGCATCATCACTGCAAAAGTATGGCCTCATTTTACGTTAACTTCCACTCCCAGATGAGAACCAAGCTGTTAAAAATCGGACAGCTCCCCAGGAGCTCTTAGAAATGAGGGTGCATTCACAGACGTACGTACATAAACATACAAACACAGTATATGTATGTACATATGCACGCACACAGTATATATACGAGTGCACATCTCTTCAAATATGTGTAGCTTTGTCGTATGATGCGGAGCCTCAGGGTCCAGGAATAACCGCGGTGACACGTTTCTACCTCCTCG
>NW_009608598.1:0-2207 GCF_000690535.1 Cariama cristata
TTTTCCTTTTTATCCCTCTTTTTTCCTTTCTTTTTTCCTTTTTCCCCTTTTCTTTCCTTTTTTTATTTTTTCCTTATTTTTCTTTCCCCCTTTTCCCCCCTTTTTTCCATTCTTTTATTCCCTTCATTTCCTTTCATTTTCTTTTTTCTTTATTTCATTTTCCCCCCTTTTTTCCCCTCTTTCCCCCCTTTTCCACCTTTTTTCCTTTCTCCTTTTTTTTCCCTCTTCCCCCCTTTTTTTTTCCCTTTTTTCCACCCCTTTTTTTTTTTTCAGAATCGTCACCTTATTTCTTAGTGTTGGGCTTAGAAAGGAGACTTTTGGTATTCTGCCTGAAACTACCATTGTTTTGCTCTATTTAGCCATGCTGAGTTACCGACTCAGTGGCTGTCAGCCTTAACAGTTTCTTTTGGCACAAGGAGAGCTGTTTGACACCAGGCTCAGCCAGAGAGCTCCTGCTTAGGGCAATGCTTTTATGAACAGGTGGGACAGTGCCATCTTTTCTTCGCCGTGGGGCGAAGAATTGTTATTTATTTGTTATAAGATAATCGCTGCCATGAGGTTACGCAAGGTGTTGCGGTGCGAGGGCAAAACCAAGGGAAAAATCACTGCCGCCTCTCTCATGTCTGAGGGTATCTGCCGCTGCTCTCCAGGGCAAGGCAGCCGTGACCCACAGCTTTCCTGGTGATAGGTATCTTTTCTTGTGATTTTCTTGCATTAATAAGTGGAAGGCTTTTATTAATCCTTTCTGCAGTGGCACTGGCTGAGTCGAAGCAAATTTGATATACAAGCTGTTCAAACGTTTTAGGGTACAGACCGCACTCCCGAAGTTATGGCATTCTGTTGTATGATCAGATCTTAGGATTGGAGCAACACTGGCTTCCAGTAGCTCAGACCTTTATTTGTCTTTCCATACCACTGTGTGCTCCCCTGGTCTGGAAAAGCAAGGGAAGGAAACCCAGATGGTTAACCATCAAATGTTTTAATTCACAATGCTTATTTGCCGTCCAGCCAACGACCGTATCTCGTCGCTGAGGGATAGCACAGGGTAAGAGCCCACCTCCCTCCGTGAAAGCGAGAAGTCCCTCCAGTCCTGGGGCTGCTCCGCAGGGGGAGCGGACAAGGGGGCTCTGGTTTTGCCTGCTGCCGTTAGCCTAAAGGAGCTGACAACAGTGAATATCTAAAAAAAATTTATTGCTCCTCTCCTTTTCTCCACCCGTGCTTCCTACACGGGCAGCAGGGATGGAGATCAAAGTGAAAGAACATACACGGCTCCTACACCAGGGAGAATCGCTTTGTGCCGCCGTAGTGCCAAGGCATGCTACAGGTTTCCTATTTCTGCCTGGTCTTATTGCTGCACAAGGACTTCAGCCTCTAAAGCGGTCTTTTCCTGTGGTGTGGGGTGACGAAAGTCAGAAATGAAAGGAATGTTTTCCTAAGCCTTGCCAGTTTTATTTAGTTTGGTTCAAAATAGACCTCTGACAAGGATAATAATAAATGTCAGCAAGATGCTGCATTAAGGTGGACCCGAAGCTCGTTGCTGGTGATGAGGGAAAAACTTACCACGAAGCTTTCTGTGCCGAGTTCTTCGAATTTCAGGATTTTAATCCTGTAGGCGTGTCTGCACAGCATGTTGGGTGCTTCCACCTTGGTAAGGCTAAGGGTGCTCCCTCTGTAGCCTGCCTTTCCCTTGTAACCACACACCTGGGGGCTGCTGGCCAGGTGCTCTTCCTGGGGTATCCACGGACCCTTATCCTCAGGGCCAGGCACAGATGCATTCTGATGTGGTTTTCTGTCTGTTATCTCTGGTTTCTCCCAAAAATTGATTACCATGGGTGAAACATCCCTTCTTACCCGATTTTTTCATCCTTTGCCTTGTAGCTCGTAGTTTATGCAGTAGATAAAAAAATTTACATATCCAATAAATATTACGTGTACATTACATGTGCATGGAGCATGCAATTCCTGCGCCTCATCAAGTGTGCTCCGGTCGGTGCCAACATCATCTCAGGCAGCAGCAACCAGTGACGAGTTTAAGTGGGTTTTGATGAAAACGGTCGTGTTACTGTAGGAAAACTGATCGGTGGACTCCCTGCTCCGCTGGAGAGGACGTCCAGAAGGCAGCAGTTGTCTGGAAGACCCCATTGCTTCTGTTCATGGCTGGTCACTGGGAAGATGGTTTTCCTTCTCCTTCCCCCCCCCCCCCCCCG
>NW_009608598.1:2238-11395 GCF_000690535.1 Cariama cristata
CCCCCTTCTCTCCTTGTTTTGGTTGTTGGGGTTTTTTTGTTTTGTTTTTATTTGTTTGGACGTTTTGGGTTTTTTGGTTGTGTTTTTCCCCCTCTAAAATAGCTTTCAGGCCTATGTATGCCATAAATTGTGGGCTCAGCTAAAAAAAAAATATAATTTTTTGCATCTAAGCCTGTCCCAGCTTTCATTGTGCACCATCCTTTGCAAAATCATCCTATAAATAAAATGGATCCGTGCTGGTTCATAAGAAGAAACCTTGCCAGCAAATCATTTATCAGTTCAGCCTGGAGGGTTTGGGGCTGGGTGACGTGAGATGTTGAGCAGCCTCATTGACTGAGCAGGGCAGTAAGGACTTCTATAGCAATTACTGCATCCTGAGAGGACAGCGAATGTAAGACCACCTGATAGAAAGAGTACACAGGAATTTAGTGTTAAAATTGTACTTAAAGAACTCCAAATGCAATGAAGTGAGAAATTATGTCTAACGAACATCAACTCTTAACAGCAGTGAAAGTCACGGACCCTTATCATGAACACACATCCCTGCCTTTTTTTTTTTTTTCCAGATCATCACTTCTCTACCTTTTGCATTCTGTGGCTCTTTTTATAAGAAAGCACAATCAAGGAAGGTGAACAGAAGGAGGCAGGGTAGATAACATGGCAGAATACGTTCAAGTTAGGTGCGATTCTGAGACACCTCTAATTTATTTTTTCTTTGATCCTGTTGCATGATGTATCTATTGATACTCCGCTTTTCTGTTTGTAAGTATAGTGTCGTTCTGCTATGCGTTATCTGAAGTTTCAGGGCTCTATCTATGAAAGTCGGGCTTCTAAGCTTTATTTGTTAAGAAATATGTAGTACTGTCCCCACACCAGACCTTGGCTGGTGTCACTCATTGTGGCTGCTCTGGTGGAGGAGAGAGAGGAGAGAGCTGCTTCCAGCTCTGGGAGTCCACACGTAGAAAAAAATCCCAAGGGAAATCAGGCTGGCTGTCAAATCCATATTGACTAGCTCTGCGTGGCAATAAATTGCTGCTTTGATTTGTTATCCCAGTGAGAGATCCTTGTTTAGTGAACTCAAACTTCGGCGCTATAGATATTTTCCCCGGTTGTCTTTGTGGAACCCCTGCGCCGTGGTTCATGGACTCCAAGCAGTCTGCAGACCTCAGTGTGAAAATAATTGCATATAAAGATCTATTACTGTTTTTCTGCTGTAATTTATAGCGTATCTGTTGGATGATGTGAATTAGTTGAACATTTCCACTTCTGGTAGCAGTTCAGAACAAAGACCCAGCAGCATCTCTTGCTCTGTTGCTTCTGCAGAGTGAAATCACGTACAACTGCGAATTGGTGAATCCCCATGATTTTCCTGTTCGTAGCAGCCGAAGATCTGGTTCTCTAGTTTCTGTGACTGTGCTGAGAGGGATCGCAGCTCTGCTTTGAGCCCTGGGCTTGTACTGTAGCCCTCCAGAGGTCCTTTGCAAACTGTATTACTTTATAATTCTATATAGGAGAAGATTGCAAAGCTGAAGAACATAGAGATGTCCAAGAAGATGGAGAGGGCCACTGGGCAACACAGAGAAAGGAATAAGAAAACATACTACAATTGATTCTTTTAGGATGCATTTCTTCAAGCTTCACTAATGATATTTTCCTGTTACAAAGTAGGGGGGATCCACTGCAAAGCCAGATTTTTGGAAAGGAAGTTAATTTGCAAATTCATGAAATATTTTTACTTTTTCAGTGTCCTAAGTGAAGTTTGTGCCCTCTATGTCCACAACTAGATTCAAAGCCATGACTTCTCTTGACTCGTAGAGATAAAGATACACATTATTGGTAACTCACGGTATTATCTGATGGTCACAGTCCATCAAGTGACTGCTCCACAAAAGGAATATACTAGTGTTATTGAAATTGGGGGTTATTTTGTATACGGCAAGCTTTGTCGGTCAGTCCATGGAAGTTCATACTTCAGAGTTGATGACTTTAAGCAGTGGACAATCTATGCAGGACGGGCTACATATGCAAAGGCTGGGCTTGAATGGTATATTTGCCTGAGCAAGTCCTCCCTCCTGAGAAATGAACAGGTAAGGAGGTGGGCACATTTTGGAACGGGCTCTTGTACCTGTTAGAGGGACACAGACGTCAAGTCTGCACGCAGAGCTCCTCATCTGGATATTTCCCATAGCTAATCGTGTAATAACTTCATAACAGCTCATTGAAAGGTGCCTGTCAAAAAACCCCCAGCGCTATCATCTCCTTGCAGCACCGCCTGTAACGCTGTCGAGGCTTTACGTGGCACTCGTTCCAGGTTCGGTTTGGCTCCTGGGGCACAACCCAGCCACGGCAATGAGAGGAGAACAGACTCTCTTCTGTGGCCAAGGAGGTGAAAGGCGGCATTTCTTGCGCGGTGTAGCTTTAACGGCACAAAAGAGCTTGTGTCAGGGACGCAAAAACGCTGGGTTTAATCGGGTAGTCATGAGATGGAGTGGGGAAAAAAAGGTGAGAAACACAGCAGGAAAGAAAGTGTGGAAAAGGGGATATAGAAAAGTGCAAAGTGGAAGAGTTTTTGCAGGGGGCCCACATCGAGGGGGTAGGTCTGCTCTTCAGGGTAGCGCAGAAATACGTAAGCTAATGAGTGAGTGAAGGACATCTGGCTGGGTTAGTCTGGAATGGGGAAAAAAGCAGGGCACATTGGTAGTTCAGGTATCTTTATGCTGTGTCATGCATTGATTTGTGGACGTAAAAGAAACTGAGACCCTGAGGGAAGTGTTTTAAAAATGAGGTGGAAATCACAATTTTTGTGTTTGTCATCTCATCGCTTTATCGAGTTTTATGTAGAAGTTGGTAAGATCAGAGAAGATTCTTTTAATCTACCTTTTAGAAAAGATAAGAGTCTCCATTAATACCTAGAGGATGACTTTGACAGCAGCACCCAGCCTGGCACCAGCACCTGGAAATGCACTGCAGCCACGCGGTACTCCTCATGGATGCAGGGAAAATCCTCCTTTTTCCCTGGTTTAAAAAGCATGAGATCCATCACTGACCGCTTGGGAAGGTCGGATGGCTCCGTGGCACATGGTACGAAAAGAGCGCAGTGAGCAAGGGGTGCGTGGGAGGGGAGGGGAGCAGGTATGTGAAGGGGAAAAAAGGGATGGGCTAAGGCAGAAACTGGGGATATTGGGAGAAAAATAGAGTGAAGATCAGATTTAGCTGCATCTTTAGACTTTTAGCTACCTTTAGTTACTCTGCCAAGGAAAAATACAGAGAAAGGACCCCAGGCTTTTCCTCCTCTTCACTCGAAGGAAAGGCTGAGGAGCTCTGAACTTGGGTTTAATAAATTCAAACATAGTGGAAAACAACTAAATGAGATCCTGGCTGAGCTGGGGAAAGGGGTGCTGGAGCGTGGAGCCTGAGGTGAGGGAACCCAACGGTTAGGTAGGGATGCTGTTGCAGCATCACTTTAATAACAAAGGTAAACTTCTCCTCCATCCCTTAAGGGCAGATACAAACTCTTCATTCTTTCTCTCTCTCCCCTGAAACAAATTTCTTGTGCTTGAGAAGCAATCAGTTAATGGCTCTGAGGAGGAAACATCCTTGCCCATCACCATATAGAACAGCTGGGTGCATGAAGGGCGATGCGGTTCTGCAGATCATCAGGATACAGGATTCTGCACCAGAGGAAGCTGATAGAAGCAGAAAGACACACAAGATGCTGAAGTAACGAGCAGTAATTTATCCAAAGGTAAGCAATAACTACTGTGTCCTTCACTGGCTGAAGACTGGATCCTTGGCTTGGGGTTTCAGGATGGAGTTCTTCTTCCCCTGAAGAAAGAAAAAGCAATAATCAGTCCCAGGAGGATATCGTGGCTCTTCAAAAGAAGAAGAAACTGCGCCTTCTTTGACCGTCTCGAAACTTAGGTGTACCCACAAGGAAAACTCCCATTTGCCTTTCTCAAGAGAAGGGAAAGACCTTTTTCCTCATGTTAATATTGAAAAATGGGGTCCCAGGCTACAATAAAATATCTTGACCTTGTTTCTGTCTGGAAAGTAGCTTGGGAATAGTGCTTCCGTTTCCAAAAGGATTTAGGCATCTTCAAGCACGTTGTTCTTAGGTCAGTGTGTCAATATGAAGCCCTCAAGAAGGTTGGCTTGTCGATAATACGGTTTCTGAGTGAGAGTGCTCCCAGTTCAGAGTTTAAATGTCCCTTACGGATACCTCTGACCGCTCTTGTCTCCTCGTGGCCTTTTGTTCTTCTGCCAGCCACCAAAAAAGCTTTTTAAGACCAAATATTTATACAGCACTTTGTAAAACAGGGCTGTGACCCAGGCTTTTAGGTATGAAGGAATAAATATGAAATGAATAAATAGTGATGGTTTCATACCGAACTTAACAGTCTCTTACCACTTTTGGAGTCCTGCCGTGTTTCCCGGTAGAACCATTTTATCGCCGTCCGGGTCCTTGAGATTCCTTACTGGACAAAACGTTGTTTGTGCAAATGTATTGGTTACCTTGGATGTTTAGTTACAGTTGCATGAAGAGTGGGGATGTGGGAGTTTCAGGGTGAAACATGGGTTAGAATATGCGATGTTCAAGTGCAAGGAACCGCCCTCACCCCCCAAGATTTCCACTGTTGATGAATATGTTCTGAATCGATCTGCAATATTTTAGGATACAAGAAGAAAAAATAAAAATCAGGAAATTACTTGCCGATGGAGTGGAAGTACCCCCGTAGAGAGGAAATACCAGAACAAATCGATTTTTAGTCTAGGAGAGACTTGTAAAACAAAAACCAGTAAATATTTTCTAAGTCAAAACCAGGCAAATTAAACTTTTAAGGCTCAAACTTTTAATAGTTAAGCAGAATATATGCTAAGCATATTAATGCATTATCTTCAAGTCAAGGCTACGTGGTTTTCTGAAGCACATATTTTAATCAAATGCTGCTTACCATAGTAAATAAATTATTTTCTGTTCATTATCATGTCGAACATTAAACCATTAAACGCCTCCTGTTCTTTAAAAATCTGTCAAAAGCAAGAAACATGAAGCTTTTAGTCACTGTTAAATCTTCTTTATATTTCCGTCGCATTTGAGTGTAACGGCAATCAGAAAAATATCTATTGAAAAACATAGTTTTCAATACAATTTTTTTCAGACATTCTGTATAGTATTGTCCATTTTCCTTCCTCTGCTGTGTTACATAGCTCGTGCTCATGCGCTACTAGAGTTGTCTAATTAAGTTGATATATTTAAAACGAAGACAAAACGCTATCAAAGATGTGGTGGGTTTTTTTTTTTGGCTCTGACATTATTCTAGCATCTTGGATTGGCGATGATTTTTCTAGTCATGGGAGAGCTGACTAACTTCACAAGGCATCCGACCAAGAACCAAACAGCAATTCCCATTGTAATGCCATGGCTGGCAGGAATTTCACATTCTGCAGTGGCTCTCGGGTTGGCTGTGTGGGATTATCAGGGTCAGGGCACAAACTGGTCCGGATGCCAGGGAAGCAGAGTACATAATCACACTTGTTCAGTATAGAAAGCAGCAGACATTGCAAGTACCTGTTAGGACAAGAATAAGGAGAGAAATGCTCTGTTCTTAACGCTACCGTGTCAGTATAATCTCATTTGTAATAATTTGTAATGAAAAGTCCGTCCTGCTGATGTTCTTCTGTTATCATCAGATGCTTTCCTTTTCTCTTTGCTCAGATTTTGCTTTCAAATGTGAAAAAACAATTCCTGCCTTACTCCCTCAGTTACTAATCTGAATTTACACCATCTGGAATACAAAAAATATGCTTATTTTTATCTCAGCAACCCCATCCCTTATGTATAGTGATTCCTGAACGCTTTTTCTGTTGAGATGTAAACTCTCCCCAAATCACAATCTTCCTCTGGCAGTCCACACTATATTATATTCATTCTTTCCCTCTGTCATGGATAATTTCTGCATCTAACTTTTAACAGTCGGTTGTTAGGGCAGAGGACCAGAGCAAACATTCCATGCAGTTAATAGGGGCTGAAGAAACGCTGCTTATAGGCAAAACCAAGAATTTATCATCGCTATAAAGTGTTAGCAATCCAACAAATAGTTTCAGTTACAATACTAACTCATTTAGTCCAAGTTATTCAACTATTACAGCTCATTCCCAATAATGCAACAGGTGACGAGAATAAAGGAAATATTTCTAGCATCTACCCCTTTTTCTGGTGTTATGCTGATCCTTCTACTGCTCGTGTGGATCCCAAGCCTGATGCGGGAGTGGTGTTATAGTGAGCTGCCAAGAGTTTCAAGCTCTTCTCTATGAGGAGTATGATGCTAAAATTGGTGGTTTCCTCCTGCATTTGCTTCATCAGTGTAGCTGTTTTAATTGCACCGGCGACAGCCTGCATCTTGTACACCTTCACACCACAATTCCCATGCACCCTGCATCTTAAGCTTTTCTTAGGCTGAACATAAGCCAAGAACTGATTCTTCTTTTAAACTTTGCTATTTACATTTTTTTTTTCAGCATTTGTTAGTTTTCCTTTAGAATCTCCTATTTTCTCTGGGTTCAGACCTCACCATCCATTGTTCTAACTCATTTTCCCCTGCTTCAGGATGGTAAAATAAAGGCTGCCATCCTTTGAGCTCATCTCCTCTATTTCCATGTATTACAGGTTTGGTCACCAGGTGCCCGGGTACTTAGTGATCCCTCATCACCCAGGTCACTTAGGTATATTAAAGTATGTTACAACTAAATCACGGTAGTGACATAAGGAGTTTTAATATATTTCCTCTGATTTTTGGTGATCCCCAGTCATCTAGGATGCTAAGAATGAACTGCAGCCAGATCAGAAGACGGAATCAGAGAGTATCTCTTACCACCCCTCGGATTTTCGGTGATCCTTGATAGCCTAGGAAGCTGGGTCACAGCTCGACCATGACAGTGAGGAGAAATGGAGATGGGAGTAGCAGAGGTAAAACAAGGAGTCAGAACACTGAAAAGAAGAAATGCTGTTGGAAGAGCAGAGTGGCCAGGTCTGGTTTTACCTAGTTAATCGTCTTCCAGCAAAGACTGACTCTCTGTTAATGCCAAGAGTCGCAGCTGGATGCAGGATGCTAGTGAGGGTATAACGGCAGCTGGTGTTCCCTCGCAGTCTTTATTACAAAGATCTCATTTTTGCCTCGGCGAAACCCATTGAGATCCTGAGAATGGCAAGTGCAGGAGAACCAACCGCTGTTGACAACCGGCAGCGTGTGGCAGGACAGGGAAACCTTCACCGCTTAGAGCGGGATGATTCAAGTAGCCTCCACGATATCTTACCTTGGGCTGAATCATCTACCGAGGGGAAAAGAAATAGAGCCACAGATTTTATGTCTGAAGAAGCTTTGAAGGTAATTGCAAGGACTGTTGTATAATTTGTCTGGGAAAAATCTGTTAGTAAGGTGTTAACATCCCTTATAGCCTCTGGTCCTGCTGAGATCAGAGGAGGCATATGAGGGGAACAAGACCGCAGTTCATCAAGCCCAGTGGTGCTTTTTGGCTGTTGTTAAGATCCCTTACAACAATTTCCAAAGGTTTAACTTGTGTAGGAGGAGAAGACTTTTTTTCTTTTAATGTGGTGTATAGGAAAAAGAAAACTGACCAGTGCCCCCTCGTATTAATGATGAAAAGCCAAACTGAAAATACCAACTCATTTAGGACGATTATTCTTTTGTGTAATAGATAATCACAAAAATTAGAAATTGAAATAATTACTGCACCATGCTGAATATATAATGGTTAAATTTAAAAAGATGCTAAACATTTGTTAATGTCTTTTATGGTTATGTTTGTGAGCTGGTTGGCAGTCAACATACAGAGCGACTTAATTTTTGCTGAGATGGGGAGAGAACCTTTTCTTTCACGGACGACAGTGCAAATGTGTAGAAGCAGGGATGCCTTACTCGATGCATTAGCTGTGGCATTGCTAAAGGGAGGGAAATAAAAGATATTCGACCCAATGTTTTGCAGGCATAGAATTCCAAGCTGGGAAGATGTGATGTAGCGATCGGGTGATGTTCAGAACAAGAAGGGATGCAGTCTGGTGGTTCTTTGTTTCTATGGTTACATTCAACTGGAATTGCTGTAACTAGGTCAGACTGGAAGGTGTGAAGGAAAACAAAGAAAATCGGAATCGGTAATGAGAGTTCAGCGAGAAGCCTGCTGCTGCCGGGGAAAGCAGGAAGGGAGCGGAACGTGGCGAGAGGCGTTTTAGGGGACATTTGTAATGCATGTGTATGAAGCCCCACACAGATGGATCTGTCTGCTTTAGCATCGTTCACTCTTCTAGCATTATTCAGTAGTTTACTGTGCGAGGAATCATCTGCAGACCGCCATCAAGCAGGCATATTATGGGATACACCTGCGGTGACACCTTTCCTCCCTCTGGGTGCATATCCAGGCAGCAGCAGCCCAATGGAGGCAGAGGCAGCTGCAAGGGAGAGGCAGGACAGAGGGAAGCATGGAAGGGATTTGCTGGAAAGGGGAAAAAAAAGCAAGGGCAGGGAAGATGAGGCATCTTCAGCCCAGGTGTAAGGAGAAACAGGTTGCAAAAGTGGTCTAAAAGGAAGCAGCCTGAGTGTGAATTTCACTGCATCCTCTGTTGATGGCTCGGGCCCTCGGCTTTTGTGCTTTTTCCAGATCCTGGTATCAGGTTCATGATGCAATTTTCCAGGCTGTGTCTTCACCTGGCGTATAACATTGGCCACCAAGCCTCTGTCCTTTCCGACCAGCAAGTCATCTAAGGCCAGCCACTTGCTACTTTGATCCCTTTCCCACGTTTTTTACCTCCTCGGTGCAGGACTTGGCATTCGCTTATGTTAAACTACTTGACGTTCTTGTCAGCCTGCCCATCTTTCTTGCCCTCCAGCGTATCAACTGTTCCCCCCAGCCTGATGCAATCAGCAAACCTATATAAAAGTGCATTTATCCCATTTCCCTGGCTGGAAGCGAAAGCATTTGTATAGCCGGGCGCCCGCACCGACACCTTTAGGAATGCATCTCGTAACCGGCTACTTTTTGAGCAAGCCAAGATGATGAGGTCTATAGGGTGCCCTCAAATATGTTCAAAACAATTTCATCCCGTGCCTACGGCTGCACCAACAGCACACGAGAACCTCTAATT
>NW_009608599.1:0-4158 GCF_000690535.1 Cariama cristata
TTGGTCTCGGCCCATCGATCCAGCCTGTAAGAAGAAATCTTTGTACTGAGTTTTAAATTTCTCTCATGGAAAATTTCTAGCACGTGTGTTTTCCATGCTCAGAATAAGGTGGAAACTTTTTAAAAAATCAAGAGGCAAACAATAAAGATAAATCAATCGAAGTGGCATATTGAGATATAAAACCTATCTCCAAAACTGAGCCAAAAAAAGCAAACACCCTCACTGTGCTCTAAACATGCCAGCTAGTTCTACCACTGCACAGCAAAGGTGTCTCAGCACCAAACCCCAAATTTTTAATATTGACAGAAATACATCATTGAAAAGAAAGAAAAACAGCTTGATCATTATCATTATTTGTCTTCACCATCTGCAGCCTACGTCATTTGACCCCTTCATAGCAGGCGGGTTGGAACTAGATGATCCTTAAGGTCCCTTCCAACCGAACCATTCTATGATTCTGTGATGACTTTAATTAATAAATAAAGCAGTTGTGTGAGCATCGCCAGTTCACACAGTTATGTCCACAGTAGCTTCAGGAATGGGCTCTAAGGAAACATGGAAAGGACTAGCAGATTAATTTTCAAGAAAGGCAGCACAGGAGAGATCTGAGCAAAAGCAGAAGCAGAGGGAGTAATTTGGGTTCTGGTAACTACAGCTCATTCCACAGAAGTAAAACAGCTGAGGCTGTTGACATTGTAATTCAGACATCTGAGTCCCAGTGCACACTGAGAATGCTGTTAGTAGTTTTAAACAAAAAAGTGCGATATTATTAACCTTGGGTAGAAATGATGTCAAGGAAATCAGTGGTCCTGGCAGCAGCACAGCACTGCAACTCTGGAAAGTTTAACTATTCCGTATAAAAAAATGAGAACACAGAGGAAGAGGTTGAGATCTCCCCTTCTCCCGGGGGCTCGTGACTTCACCTTTGTGCTGGTTATCTTGGCTGTGCACTACGAGAACTATCCCAAAGCACAGCCTCAGCTAACTTTTCACTATGACAGCAAAGGGCTTTAGTGATGATTATTAAAACACTTCATAAAACTCTAATTTTCCTTTTTGTTTAAAGTGAATCACACTGTCATCATGCCCTGAGGATCAATGTACTCCCACTCCAGCAACCTGACAGGGAGGAAACTCCAGAACTATAGCCCAGGATCAGACTGGTGGAACTGCATAGTGGGTCTTTACCTTTCCAGTATTAGATATGAATGTGTTTCTCCTCCAGCAATTAGCTGCAATTCCTCCTTTTGAACAGTAACCACTGTCAAGTAACACACTGTAAAGTCAGGCATAGTCAAGTAACTTCACGGACAGCCAAGTTCCAAGGCAATTTTTTCTGGAGTAGCTAATCCACCGTTCCCTTCCCCTTAACCCTCCTCAAATGTTTGGTTCTGAACTCAGGCTCCCTCCTTCTCTTTAGCATCGTAAGCAGTTCATTCGCTATGTTTTTTAGTCACATCAGTCCTTTAGTCATTTCATAATACTAAACCAGCAGTCCATAGCTCACCGCTTTCTCTCAGCATATCACTAGGTGAGTACAGCGCTCGCTTTGTGCCGTCCAGCCATCTCAGGCTCATCTCCACCCCATGGCCTTGGACTGCAGACCCCACCACACCTGTCCAGTAACACTTCCTCAGTGCCTTTGTGCTCAGCTGCAACTGGGATTTGTGTGCCCAAATGTGTGCTTTCTCACCCTGCAAACTCAGAAGACATCTCCAGTCAGTCTTCCGTACCTTGGGAAAGGATAGAGTGAGAGCTGATCTCCAATACCCTGGTGCCTCTGGTCTACCATGTGAGGTTTTTATAGTCCTCACCAACGTTTGAAGTAAGTGCACCAAAAAATCAAGGCGGGGTGCCCACCACTATTGGCACAGCACTCAACCTCCCCAACCTGCCCAGCTCCAGAAGGGAAGGTGTGTCCCTGAGAAGATAGGCGCCCACCTCCCGGGCAGAGGGCCCCAGCAGCCTCAGGCAGGGACCCTGCCAGTGTCAAGACCTGGAGGCAGCAGGGTCCTCTTCTGAGCGAAGCTTCGTCCCCAGAGGCTTGGTCAGCAGAAGGCAAAGAAACTGACCTTTCTGCACAGTTAGTTTCATAGCCCAGGAACTATGAACATGTAGGGGAAGCAGATGCCGCTCTGAGGAGGACAGACAGGCCCCCACTCAGGGGGTTTAGTCCAGAAGTCACCTCCAGCAGCTTTGGCAGATACACCTACATTGGCTCAGCACTGGCAGCACTGAAATTCAGAGAAAGTTGCACTTGTAATACTATTCTGTTTGCTTTTGGTGCAATTCTGCTCCTGCTGAGCTAGGTGCTTCCCTGTCTGGGCTGGTTCTGGACCTGAGACTACTTGTTTGAAGCTAGTGCCAAGTCAGCTGACAAGGCACTGGAAAAAATTATTTGTGCCTTTCTCTAAAGGAATTCACTGGTGATAACAATTTTTTTGAGGTGAAACTATGATACAGTCTGACCAACAGATGCAGAAGACACCACAAGACCTGGAGTTCCTGGTGATGCAGCACTGCCAGCTGTGGCTCAGCGTCTGGAAATGAGCATTGAACAGGAAGGACAACAGAGTGAGTTTGGGCCAGGGAAAAAACACCACCAGCTAACAAACACTTCAGGAACCTTTGAGATCTTGCAGCAGGAAAGGAAGCAAAGCCAAGGCCAGTAACACCTCCAGCTGCTGCGCAGGACCCACGGGACTAGTGCAGCTCTAGCGTGACTGTCGGTCTGTTTCCCAGGCAGTGATCCCCAGACATAGACACAGCAGTGCCCACTCGGGCTCTGCCAAGCCTGAACTCACAAATGGCTAAAGGATCCAGGTGCATTGAGAGCTAGCTTATGACAACATCCTCATTACACTCCTCTGAAGATCTCATTGAGGCTGCCAGCAGAAGAGCATCTGAGTAATAAACCCAGTGCTGTTGCTTGAGGGACAGACCAATGGCACCTGCAGCCGACATTTCTGGGCACAAAGAAGAGACAAGGGGAGTCCAACCATGATGAGCTGTGGCACAGCCGGTAGCAGTGGTGGACCGACAGGAACCAGACAAACAGCCCTGCCTCTCAGGCGAACACCACGCCAGCTGCCCGGCCAAGCAGAAACGCTCACAGCTGGAAGCACCGCTCCTAACCCCACACTGCTTCTCCTGCGCTTGAAACTGCAGAATGAGACAGAGGGACGGGCAGGATAACTGCCAAGATGAGCTGATGCTCTGCCCTGTTGGGGAGAAAACAAAAACAAAACAAAAAACCACAGTTCCTGAAGCTTGGAGTGAATTAAAAACAGGAAATGAGCAGTCCTCAAGCGGACTCCAGCCTCCTCCTCATACCCTCCCCTCCCCTGGCAGCACAGTCTGGGGCCTGGAAGAATACCCAAGTGAAAAGCTAGTCTCTTGCAGAATTAAAGAGCAAAAATGAAGTACTAAGGATGAAAATAAAATTATGACAATAATTTTTCACAAAATAAATAAAAAATTAGGTATATGACACTTAAGAATTAGAAGAAATTTAACAGAAGTTCTTACTCAAACAGCCAAATCCAAAGCCACCTTTTTTGATTTAGTTGTCATATAGAGCCATGTTATTTTCAGTGAGTTTCATATCAGATATGCTTCAGATTTTTCCTACAATTAATAGCAACTATCAGTTCTTCATACTACTATTATAATAATTGTTCGGAATTATTATTACTATTATGTATGTGGAGGACAGAAAATTAAAGTAGCATACAAATTAATTGGAAAAATGCACCTTAAAAGATCAGAAGTCAAATCTGAAAGGACAGGCACAAGCGATACTACTGTTCTGTGAAAAGATGTTGATCACAGCTATGGATGTGGCACTTCAGACATGTTTGTTCAGCAGTTTCCATTTTAGCACAAGCTTAAAATATTAAGTTTAGACCTGGGTGAAAAATGTTCAGCCAAATAATTTCAGGTCTATGTTCATAAATTCCATTACAGTTAGGCAAAAGCATGAAAAAAAATCCCAAACAAAACATTTTTTCTTTTTTATTTTTCCTTTTTTTCCCAGTTTTTCAGTCCAACAAGGAAAAAGAAAATATCTGAACCCAAACCCAGTTATTTTCCGGTGTGGCACTGGGGCAAAGACAGCGGGGACTACGGCTGACAGAGGCCCCTCACAGCAGGCAGCTC
>NW_009608600.1:0-1572 GCF_000690535.1 Cariama cristata
AGGGTGCACTCGATTCCACTATGTCATTGTCATTGATGAAGATATTAACAGCACCAGTCCCAGTACAGACTCCTGAAAAAAATTTATATTCAATCTGCAACAGAGAGAACAGGGGGGCGAGGGGTGTCTTAGTAAATATATTAAGTGGTAAATATATTGAGTGGTCTTAGTAAAACAAGGAATCTGTTTCACCAGCTTTTAAGTGGAAAGGTTTTCCTGACACCGTCCCAACGCCCAGTAAGGTGGATTATAGGGCTCCACCAGGGACTCTTCACTCCAGATCAGGGCTGTCTGACCAAGTTACAACCTCATTTTATAAGCTCTTAAAGATTTCCAGTGTCAGAAACTCTATTGCTCTCTATTCAGGGTGATATAAGGGCAATTTTTAAACTATTTGGTCTGTATCAAATATTTTCATTTTTAATACAACTGTCTCTCCCTTCCCTGTGTTGGACTTTGCTCCATCAGTGCTAGATATCAGAGCTGAGTCACGGCAGAGGTATGTCCTCATGAAGGCACATCAGCTATGAAGAAGTCTCCTCTTATCCATCTCTTCAATAAACTGAGCAGATCAACCTCTCTAAGTCCCAGTAAGATCCCTGCTCAGCCCTCCACGTGGTGCTAAACCCTCAGGAAGCACTCCCCAGAGAGCAGCATCCCTGGCAGGTGCGAGTCCTCCCGTTTCTTGTATGACACGATGCACAATGGTGTGAAAAGACGCCACGCTCATAAAACTGAACAGGCTCTTGGAGAGCTGCCACAGAGGGGAGGGGATAAATCTGTGAAAGTGGTGTCTTAAATATGCTGCTGGGTCATCATGTGTTGACTCGTAACAGGTTTAAAGATTTCTGATGAGTGTTTACACAGTCGGAACAAATCCTAGGGTGTACCTGTAAAATCCCTGATCATCTTTGCATTTCTTCTGTCTTCTTGAAGTTCATCTGAAGCCCCGCAGGAGGCCCCAGCCCTGCACAGAGGACCTCGGTAACTCCAGCGCAGTTCCATTGCTCAGCTTCATGTACCTGTATAGGAACTTCTGTCAGTCAATGTGCCGGTCCTGGATTGCTTTTTCCATGACAGCTTCTTCTACAATAAAAATACATGACCAGCCTGGGTGCCTCTGCATCCCTGCAGCACCTAGTCCATTAGCAAGGGAGTATCTGGCAAAGTGACACCTACAAACATCCATACCCGCTGCTTTTCACCAAAAGACATGGCAGAAGACACAGAGTTGGCTGGTGCATGTATGCATGCAGCGTATGCCCACCATGACCGGTGGCGAGGGGCAGCCCCCCTGCTCCACTCCCTTGCAGAGCCACAGTGCTGCTGGGCGCCTGCTGCTCTGGGAGATCTCCCACTGCCCTTGGGGGTCTGCAGGGCCACGAATGCGGCGAGCAGAGGAGTTACTCTCAGCTTTGGTTTGCCCACTAAATGTCAGTGCTTCAAACCCCATCCTTCCTGCCTGAAGGAAGAGGGAGACTAAGCCACCCGAGCCAAGACGCTGTGCTGCCCCTGCCCTGTGTGACTGTACCGTCACAGTCGCTGCTGAAACACGACATTCTCACTCGGACA
>NW_009608600.1:1603-21370 GCF_000690535.1 Cariama cristata
ATCTTCTCACTGGGACAATTCAGCTATTTGGAAGAAATTCTTAGAGGTCTGGAATTTTGCTCTCCAAAATACTTTCTGGAAGTGCATGTGCCACAAGAACACGTGCCACTGGCTCCTGTCCCTACGGAGGAGGCAGGTGATGTCTCTGAAGTGACTTGGGGACACTACAGTTTGCAGCTTAGTAACTTAAATATCCTCCACCTCCAGCTCTCAGGCGGGGCTGGGGTCACAGCGTTGTCTCTGCTGCTTCGTGGCCACAACACAGCTTTATCAGCTATTGCAAGGGGCTCAGGGCACTGCTCCTGGCAACACTATCTGGCTAATTTCTTGGCCTTCCCCTTGATCCTCCTTCCAACAAGATAAGAGGAAAGGAGTTATCTTCGTTAGATGTACACACAGACTTAATTCCTCACCGCAGAGCTGGAAATCCTGGGTTTCCAGGCGCGAGTGATGCTCCCATGCTGCTGCAGGTGCGGCTGCACAGGGACTCCTGCCCTGGGGCTGCTGGTGGGCTCCACTCTGCGACCGACTCTGCCTGTCTACCTCGCCGTCCTCCTCATGGAATGGCCAGCCACGGCACCCGGGGATGGGTGAGGCAGCAACAGCCATCCAACCTGCTGACTCCCAACGGGGTTTTTACTGAAGGAGGCAGTGCAGAGGTACCACCACTACTGAGATCTGGTGTGAGATCATCATGGCTCTGGTTTGCCAGACGAGGTGGAAAGGTGGCTCAGCCATAGCTGCTGCCTTTGCCCTGCTATGGCTGCACATCTGCTGCTCTCCGGCAGCTGAGCACCCATGTCCCGCCTCCCCATGACCCAGGCAGCGGGCAGGGGAGTCTTTGCTTGGTGGGGCCGGAGCGGCTGCGTCCACCCACCAGCAGCCTGGCTTGAAATCAAAGGATGTTTGTCAAATCTTCTAGGAGACTTGAATGGAAGAAGATATAGAAATGCAAAGCATGGTATTCGTTTTTTTTGTTTGTTTTTTTCCTTTGGCTAATGGCCTAGAAAAGTAACAAAAACAGACAGAAATGCCAAAAAGTAAACCACCTACTGTTGTCTCCTGGAGATAAACCAGAACATTGTTCCAAACAGCAGAATGCTTGGAAGTGAAGAGTGCGTCACCCAGTACTGGGGAGGGGGCTGGAGGAGAAGGAAAGAGAAACAAGCGGATCAGACAAACCTCTGAAAGGGAAGTCAAGGTAGTGCCTTTAAATGTGTTTGGCATGGAGCAAAATAACATGCGCTGTCATGCATTTAGAAAAATCATTGCTGCGGGAATTTAATGCAGCTTCAGAGACACTTGTGACATTCAGGGGGTTACAATAGTTTGTTGTGGATTATTGTGACTCCTACTCCCGAGGAAAGGTCCTCTGGGCATGAGTCATGGACACCCTGCCCGGCTGTGTTATTCTGTCCCATGGCACCCTATTGTCTATTATAGTTTCTCCCACACACACCAAAAATGCAGACTTTCAAGTATGCGATTCCTGACATTCAACACATGCAGCAAGGGCTGAACCACAAAGACTGCATTTTGCTCCTGCACTTGTTGCTATTTTAATTCTTTTGATCATGATAGCAGCTTTTCAGCAAGATGCCTCTGTTTGATTTAGTATTAGTTTGTGTTTACTAAGCCAAGCCCCATCACTAATGAAATTAACATCAGGCTCAGAAAGATTTGACCTTTCATGTGGGTAATAGTGAGGCTACAATGATTAGTTTCTCCCTCTTTCAAAGATTATTGGCCAAAACATAATCTTGGGGTAAGAAGTGCAAAAAGCGCCTGCGGGCTTTGGCAGAGGAGTTTAAGCAAATCCTGCCAGAGTAGCTCAGGTGGCTCCTGCCCTGCCCTGTCCCCATCCTGCTGCTAACGGCCCTCCCAGCTCCAAAACAGAGCTCATTCAGCACCCACATCTTTGCTGCTCCACCCTTGTGCCTCAGCTTGAGCTGATTTAGGCAGATATTTTCTGTTGCTGACACTGTTAGAGCAGCAGTAACCTCTGGCAGGCAGGTGGGAGACAGCTCCATCTTCAACCGCTGTTGCTGTTTGCTTCACTGCCCATGAGCCAAAGCCCTGAGGAGCTGAAGCTCCATTTGCAGCTGGAGCAAGCTGTGGAAAGTCAGCAATTCACCTTTCTCATATTCTTCGGGGATAAGACAACGAAAGCAACAACAGATTTAATATAGCAATGTGCTAAGGGAGCTGGATTTTGGAAATAATATACGCAATAATTCACTGGCCAGTAACAGGAACTATTGATAGCATCTTTACTTGCCACAGTCAGCTGAGTTAAATTCCCTTAACGGCTACTTCCCAGCCACAATCACCACTTTATTTCTCCACATTTTCACACACTTCACCCACTGAGAGGCCGTTACCCAGCTGCCTTCACGCTGCTGGGTAGAGGTTGCTCCCAGGTGGTAGAGGAGCGCTGTATCTCATTCCTGCCCTCTGTTACAGTGACACACATAACGAAACCATTGATGAATTGTATTCCTCCTGCAGGCTACTGGGTCTGTGAACGATCAAAGTAAAAGTACGTTTTCATAACTCCAGGTGCTTAAGGAAAGTAATAAATAATGGCAATGCTGTGGCTGTATATAAACTCTGTACCCAGGGACAATGCACTTCGCAAACGCAGGTAAGAAAAGTTATTCATATTTTATACAAAGGGGAATTTACAACCCAGCCAACAGAGAATATTTTT
The DNA here is from genome assembly GCF_000690535.1 of Cariama cristata. Classification (NCBI taxonomy): domain Eukaryota; kingdom Metazoa; phylum Chordata; class Aves; order Cariamiformes; family Cariamidae; genus Cariama; species Cariama cristata. The sequence continues at coordinate 4,314 of NW_009608600.1, forward strand.
GCTTCTGTGTGCTCAATGTATTGGAACAAAAGCTATTTTAATAATATTACATTTGGCACAGCTCTGCACCATGAACTCCTGTGTGCAGCTCTGAAGTTGTTTGCTGCTGTGGGCAGCAAGGGCATGCAGGTGATGACTGCTGTGAGTGAAATTTCTGGGCTCAGGACTACAACTGGGGACACATCAATGCTCTTGTATGCTGGTAAAACCACATCCTAGTAAAATTACTTACTGGGTGAGTAAGGCATCCAGCCCTTGTAAGCCCCTATGCAGGCTGAAACGCTGAAACAGGATCGGGCTTGTTGGGCCATGACTTGCGGCAATACACTAGCTTTGCCTTCCTCGTGAAGCAAGGTGGTGGGGAGCACCAGCCCCCCAAAATGTGTGTGCAGCCTTTGGGGCTCGGGCAGGTTGGCTCAGGGTGTGCTCAAAGGACACAACCTGCAGAGTGACGTGGTGACCCGCTGACCGGTGCGGGAGGTGGGAGGCTGCAGAGAAACTGGAGGGGACGACTTTGTTCTTTGTTTGAAATAGTGTTTTTTCCACTCTGATTAAACTGCACTGCAGCTCATTAACTATTCAGATGTTGTCCACATCTTTAGAGAAGGAAACGCAAGATGACAGACTATTTAACAAGTTCATTTTGAGCACAAAATGTGTTTAAGGCAGGAAAAAATATTACTTCATGCAAAACTTGGGTCGATGTAATTGCAGGTCTGACTGCTTCGAAGATGAAAAGCCTCTTTCTTAATTCAAGGTAAATGTAGCAGAAATAATGTTTAGAAAAGAGGTGCAGGTAGGTACACACCAGGGAGTGCAATTTTAATATCCTGAGTACAAGACTTTTTAAGTCTTTGTCTGACCCCACATTAACACACTTGGTTACATTTCATCTGCCCCATTCATCTTTGTCGGTTTCTTTTCCCTCCCTTTAATTTGTTTGCCCATGTTTGCTCCTGTTTACCTTTAGGGTTGGTGCTCTTGGCCCGGTTCATGCCCTCTCGACGGCCCAGCACTGTCCCTACAAATGTCACAGGGTGAGGTGCAGCTTAATCCTCCACAGGCAAAACTACTCATGGTTCCTCCAGAGTCTGCCAGCATGAGCGCTTCTTCAGCACTGGGAAGATACACTGTGTGGTCAAACCTTTGGACACCTGCCCTTAAAAATATGCAATGAGACCAGGAGTTCATGAATCAAAAAAGGCAGCAGGTAATTGCCAACAAGCTCTGAAGTTCAGGGCAGATCCGCACCTGATGCTCCAGCTGTGCCTCACTGGGAGGTCGGAGAGCTCCCAGGTCTGGCATCTATCCTGACAGCATCCCAGTCCTGTTCCAGGGCAAAGCATCACTGTGGACCACCACCAGGCTGGGCCAAGTTTCTGCAGGAGCCAGAAGCCCCCTGTGAGGTGCTTGCACCTCCTCCGGCCCTCGGCCCTGACCTGCCATTTGAATACAGACCCCAGCACCGCGGCAAGTCACAAGCCCTTTCCTCCACACTCTGCAGGCTGGGTGGCAGGGGTGTTCATTCCAATGCAGAAATCTTTGCTCAAAAAGCAATGTATCCAAAAGGTCTTAGGAGGGGGTAATAACTGGAAGGGATGTGGGCTGAGGCTCCTGGACACCCTGTGCTGTGAGTGCTGAAACCCTTCAGTTTGTGCTTTTCCCATCAAGGCTTTCAAGCCTGGGACTCCACGAGAGCTGGGCACCCACCTCACCGCTGAACTGTGGAGCAGGCGGGAGAGCTCCAGCTCTGCTGATCTTTTCTGAATATTGACCTACATTCATATGGGACAGCCGCCAGGATGGGTGGGCTTCAGGAGGGGAGCAGGGAGGAAAGGCACAGCTCACCCAGGAATTCAGATAACCTCAACCACTCGTCACCCTCCCGTCTTTGCTCAGCGGCCCCAAACCAACACCATTAAGTTGGTTGAACCCCAAGCTGCTGCCCAGGCCAGGTCTCAGCAGCCTGCTTGGCTCCTCCGTCCTCCACACCCATCTATCTCCTTGGGCTGTGCTTCCTTTTCTGCCAAGCTCCGCAGAGGGGCCCTGAACACCCCACAAACTCCAGCAGAAACTTCTTGAAAAGTTAAAAACTTGCTGATTAGCTGTAATATTCCTTGTTGGAGGCACTGGATTTCGTGCTGTTTACTAAGTCTCACGTACCTCCCGATTCAATGTTTTGTAAATTTAGCTCTCTCCAGCTTCAGCTGATGTGTGGATGCAGACGCTCTTGGATGCTATTTATTCCACAAGTGAGAAATGACTTGATAATTTATGGGTTGTAAACCCAAAGTTGTACAGGTTTTTACCTCAGGGAGAGAATAAATACATGTCTCATTTCAACACATTTTAGACAATGTGCTCCTTTTTAATGGCTTCCTTTGATTTTACTCTGAAATATGTAGACACTTCCTCCCAGGATTCTCATACCGGAGCTTCATGCTGTTCTGTCAGGTTGCATATTTTCCCCCTGAATTTCTTAGAGAAGATCTTGCTTATCTGAATTACAAAGATGTTAACGTTGTGTTGTCAGTGTGAATAAGGAGTTTAGGCAAAGATATCTTTTTTTTATTAAAAAATGGAAAAGTTAGGGAATAATTACTACTTCAGCAATGTGAAACTTATGGGCGTTTAAAATTAATCAGAATGTATTTACTTATTTATAGATGTTGAAATTAGAGTATGCTTTTAACTGTAAGTAAAAGAACAACTGTAAAGGGTAGTTGAGGCTATGTGCATGCTATTTGTACCCTGAGAGGAGAATATAACTGTAATGAATACACATTGGTGTATTGGGTGAGGAATTTTTAGGCAATGGCATTTGACATTACAGTTCAAGGATGGAAGAGATTTATTGATCCGTGAGTTAAACAGTGACCCTGGTTTCACCTCTTGTTAGTGCTGTGTAGGTTGCATTTAAAAACTGTACCGTAATGAATCCTTAGGCTCAGGTAAATGTAAATCCTTCCCTCGATAGATCACAGAGGAGCAAAAGCCTGAAGGAGATGCTTAGCTCCACCACCTGTTTAATTTAGAGGATATTTTCATTAGATTGGGGTCAGTTTTGTAGGATTCCTCCGTCTTCTTTTTCCTGATAACATCATTTATTTTGATCCATGACGACCTCCCGGCCAATATTTGTAAACAGTGACTGAAGTAATGAGTCAACATCATCTCATCATATAGGATGTCAAACTGGACAGGAAGGTTTATTGTGTCACTGGGCTTAGCTTTGCATCTCTAGGATAATTATTAAACCCAAGGTAAACAGAACTTTGATCCCATGTGTATTTTTAAAAGATTGGCAATGGCCAGTTTTACAAAAAAGTCATTTTGAAAAGCCATTCTCCATAGGAATTCGTTATGTCAACATATAAGGTGTCTGGTGCAAGGTTTAGCAAAGTAAACGAGCCCGTAGAAAAGGTGCTGGCATGGGGTGCTGTGCGAGGAGATGTGGGGCCTCCTGTGATTCCCCCCCAAGAGGAGTGTGAAACGTTCTTCTCCCAAAGGACAAAGCCATTCACTCACAGTGCTACTGACGAGCGAGAAAAGGCGACAGTGGCCAGGGAAAAAGCAGATGTGTAAAAGGATAAAAATCCACTGTAAGAATGCAGCAGGACCTCCCTCTCTTTAAAATATTGTTTCCACCTCTCCCTTTGGTCATGGGAAGACTATCTAAGCATCTTCCCTCTGTGGTCTTCTCCAAGCTCTGCTTCTTATTGGCCAAACACTGTCCACCTTCCTTTGCCACATCCCTTCCTCTGTGAGAAAGGTGCTGACGTGCCCAGTGAAAGAGGTGGGCACCTGCAGGATGGGCACTAGCACTTCTCTTAGGCACTGATCCCCAAAACGTCATTCGTGAATGGAGTCAGGTGCTGGAGGTTCATGTTTATACATGTGTAAAAGTAGGGAAATTTGGGGAAAATAATCAAAGTTAGGGAAGAAAGGAAATACAGGAGGAGAAGTGAATCTGTGTGAATTCAGGTGAACCTCTGGCTACAAATGTGGTTCAAAAGCACCCAGCATCAGAGAGGCAGATCAGCTGATGGGAAGGGACCCCCCTGCAGAGGTGTACCAGCCCATCTGTCATGGGGAAAGCTCATGCTCGCAGTGTAATAACTCATCACCAAGAAAAAAGTAGATGGGATGCTTTGGTAACCATCTTACCAAAGCAAGTCTGTGCCTAAGAAGTGCTTACCTGTGCCTTGGACTATGGACAGTTAAGTGTCCATAGCTGGTCAAGAAATGTCGTGAGGGTGATGTACAGCCATATCTCAGCAGTCAGCAGCGGTTCCCTTAGGTTGCTAATAAAAGATCAAAGCAAGTGGGTATGAATAAATCTAAGGTATGGATGGGCAGAGAAGTGAGCAGCAGCATCGACATTTTCCCTCTCAGTCTGCTTTACTGTACTGGATCAACTGATGCTCGGAGCATGGGAAGGCAAACAGCCAGTGTAAGCACAGCTGCAATCCTAGCACATGAAGTCTAAAGAGGGATAACCCAATTCATTCTTTCACAGTTCTACTTAATTAAAGAAATTCTTCCTACGATTTCATTATAGAAATAATTTCCAACAATGTGCTGGAATAAAATTTTGTCTCCTCCACTAATAAAACCTTGTGAAAGTATGTAATTATACAGCTCCTGTATTTGAATTGTAAGATGTACTGCACAGTGGTGTGTCTTATGACTATGTAAATTTAAAGCCTTAAATATTTCATACTGGCTATAAAATAACACAGTGTAATCAAAAAGTATGCCATAGCTGGAAAGGATGGGCTAGGTGTGAAGATGATGAAAACTCATCTGTTTGCTTGGCACTGTCAGTCAGGTGTTACTTGTCTACCTTTCTTGAGATCTCGCAGGTACTTTATGGCAGATTTTGCTGCTATTCTTTGCTACCCATCCCCGTAGATGCAGTCATTAATGCATCCACAAATCATCGTGCTCTTCTGTGCCTGGAGGGTCTCTCGGAGAAGAACGTCACGGCCCAGGACCTTCCGTGAGACAGCACTAAGACCTGGAAGGGGATCCCCCAAATCAATGCTGAAGTACAACTGGTGGCTTGAAATAATAACCAAGTCACTGTGAAGCAAATGTCCTCTTATTTATAGTGATAAAAAAATATCTGCAGATGGGCAGATATCTGCAGAGAAAATCTGAAAGAAATAGCAGATGAAACCTCAGCATGCCAGCTAGGCTGCTTCTTAATAGCTTCTCTGTATCACCTCTAGCAAATGGATATCTACAGCAGTGTAGTTTATTGTTGATGACTGATAATAGGATTAGTGCTCCCACATCCAAGAAGCATGACATCACAAATAGCACCATTTCATGCTGAAGGAAAGACGTTATTATCACGTTCTGACTTCGCATACTGCTCAACCAGTTATCTGTGCAGGACTTAGTGTAGAGCTCTGAGACTTTATAGGATATTATCATGTTATATGAAATTCAGGCTGCTGCAGCTATAAATCAAGAGGACACCTTGTATGATGGCTGGTTCTCCTTGGAACAGCATCTCTAAGCAGAGGCTCTGTTCTCTGAAAGATTAGAGCGTAATTTAAAAAAAAAAAATGTTGTCAATGAATTTGAAGCTCATGAAAAGGGCAGGTTTAATAACATTGGTGTTCTCTGTTTAGCAATGTCATATGTATAGCTACAGCATAAGCTTGTCCACAACTCCATAAGAAGAGACCTCAAGCCTGACTATAGAGTCCCTCCTCTGCAAGATTAAAAGAGGATAATTAATTTTAAACAGTATTTATTAAACAGCATTTCCATTTATAGACACTAGCTAGAAGAGTGCAACCTGTGCCACCGGCCAAATGCAAGGAACATCTGTCTACAGGGAAACAGTAAGGGGCTGCACACATTTAAGGTGCAGTTTTGGGGGCAGCTGAGCTGAGCCTAATGGCTTGTGGCTACCAAAATGCACCCTTCCCTGTCCCTCCCCGCCCTTCTCAGAGACATGGCAAAAAACTCTCCAGTTTTTTAGCTGAGTTAGTTAGTTTTTGGCTCACAGTGAGGCAAGACCAGCTCCTGAACTGGCACAAAACAAGTGGTGGAAGTGCAGGGCACAGGGCGGCTGGGAGGAGAGACGACCAGACCCATTGGCAAGGGGAGATAACTCACTGAGAGTTGTGGGACTGAGCCTTTTTATGGTGGGGAATGGTGGAGGCTTGGAGACACTCAGCTGGGGCTTTGTTCTCCAGCCTTGCACAGCCCATGAGGATCAGGAGTGCTGAGTCTGCAGGTACCCAAAAGAGCTGGTATTGGCCCAGGTACTGGGTATTTATTAGCACAGCTCTCATCTGAGCCCTTCTCTTGTGTTCCTTCACTGAAGGAATGAAAACAGGATTTGTTGGGCACAAGAGGTTGGCATACCCTTGGTGGAGAAACTATAACTGGAAGAGAAATTCCACCTTCAGAAACCATACAGCTGTGGAAGTACTGCTAAATGTAAAAGCTGGAGTAATGGCAACTGAGTACCAAAGGTGAAAAGCAGAAATCGTTCAGATTTATACAGCCGGTCTGAGCTTTCTAGTCTGCCCCAGTAGAGCCTCAGCTGGAGCCGTCTCTGCTGGGCTGCTGACTGCGAACATTTGAGCAAATATCTTGTCTCCTTTTGCTGACAGGAGGCCGTATTATCACGGGCACACTGAACCAGGGCATGCAAAGGAGATTGGGTTCAACATTAAGATATATTTATATAAACTTATCCCTAATTGAGCTGTGAGAAGGTCAATTCTATTTCCAGGGATCAAGACTCATAGGTGGGATCTCCTATCATTAACCTCAGGTGTATCTAGACTCCCCTCCAAAACCCAGCGGAGTCAAGACAAAGTCTTTGGATCTGACCCTCGAATGCTGTTAATCCTAAGAATTTAAAAAACTTATAATGAGAAATCAAAGCTAAAATTCCAGCAACAATGAACTAATTCTCCCCATGGCCAAATACACTTAGTAGCCAACTTTGGGAAGTTAGACTGAAGCAGTAGGTTTTCCTACAGACTTCTCAGCTGTGCTATTGCGTCATTTCTTCACAAAGAAGTGTGTTAAATTGATTGAAGAGACCAACTTTTTGCACAGCCCCAGGCTTTCTATTTCACCTGTGTTTTTAAAAATAGACCTGAGAGGGGAAATGGCAGGTTATAAGCTTGCAGCAGACTTAAAAACTCGTGTATGCCTCTCCTTGGGACTCCCAGCAAACAAAGGGAAAAGGTTACTGGATGCACTGGGGAAAATTATGTTAAGGGCCTTGTAAGTTAAAAACCAAGCAGTTTGTGAGAAAAGGCAACCCTCAGACTGACCAGTTTATCATTTAGGATTCACTCCATACACATAGGGGGGGAGAAAAAAGTTCTACAGCATCTAAAACATAAGAATGGCACTTCATCGTCCTTTGGAAAAGTACAGAGAGCTCCGAGTGTGTACATGAAAGTAATCGTCTAATAACAAAGTTCTGTTGGTTACAAGTTAAGGCTTTAAAATGCCCACTGACTATAAAGGCTTGCAATATTTCAGTAGGTTATTGCCTCTGAGAGGTGTTGCCACTTCATTATACATTTTCTGATTGTTCAAAAGCCTACGATGCTAAATATGTGCTTTCTTCTGCCTGAAATAATGCCTGAGACTTGAGTGAGAGAGTGAATGTATGGCGTATGCTGCTCATGAATAAAAGATGTTTGCAGCTAAGCAATCTAAAGTGTTCCTCTCTTAGGGGATTAATGCTATTCATCAGAAATTTTTAAAGTATAATTTTTAGATACTTTCTTTTTTTAAAAAAAAAAAAAGCATCCAATTGCTTGAGTAATGGTGAGGATGCATTAGCATAGCAGAGGGGATGGCAGAGAGGCAACCAGAGAGGATATCAAGCCTTGCTGAGATCATGGGAGACACCTCAGTGCTGTCCCTTGCCCCAGGCAGAGACGGGCTCTCTGTGGCCAAACACCACAAGCCCCCCATGCATCTTGCTGGTAGATGCAGTGCTGTGGACAGGTACAGGGAAACACCCCGTGGCAGAAGCTGAGCTGAAAATGCAGCCTTTTCTAAGCAGGAGGCTCACGGCGTTCCTCTGACACTTAAGAGGAGGGGTGAGCATGGCCAAACACAGAAGCACTTTGACTTTTCCTCTCTCACCTGGGGTGCCCAGCACTCACTCGAGCTCCTGACTACCCCAGATTGTCTGAAGGGGTGACTCTTTGAGCTGAAGGACGAGACCTCTCACCCACGATTTCAGGGATGGCCTTGAAGTCCTGTGGACTCTCTCCGGTCACCGCTGGGCTCCCAGGTACAGCCACAGAGGCTGCCTGAGATGCAAAGTGCCAGGGCACTGACTCCCCAGCAAACAGCCAGCCAGGCATCACGAGAATTGTCTTAAAGGATTTATCGGGGAAGGGTTTGTGCAGGATTGGAAGTAGCGCAAGTGTGAAACTGCTCTGCTGAAGTCTAACTCCGAGACTGACACCCACGCCGTGCTTCTGCACATGCATCCCAAATGCCGACGGCAGTCAGTCAAGACACCGAGAGAAGCTAAACGTGCTGCATATGGTGCCACAGGCAGCTCCTGGCAGCCCAGCCATTGCATCTGCCTGTCTACAACAACACAGTCACACCAGAGATGCCAAAACCTCTGGCCACGTCACTCACCTTGGGCATGGAGCTCCTGGAGGAGGACTGAAGGTTTCTCATGGAGAGTAGCCTTGCAGCTCCAGCCTGGAAACATGCGGATTGAGTTAATCTAGCGTCCTCACAACAGCAAGGATCTTTTAAGCTTGCAAATGTTTCAAATGACATGTTGAGATGCTGCTGGTGCTCCCATGTTCAGCTGAGAAGGAAGCTACAACCAGTGCTCTCCAGGCGCCTTTTCAGTAGCACAGAAGTTACACTCATGTGCTCTGGCCAGGGCCATCACCAAGCCTGTAAGTGATGGATGTCCCTCTGCTTGCCCCAAGCCTTGGTGGCACAACCAGATACAACCAGTTGAAGTGTTTCTCCTTCATGGAGACTCTCTGTATGTAACCCATCAGGAACTGCTCTGTACACAGCAAGAAGAAAGGGAAGACCCCTGTGTGCCCACAACAGTTGTATCCTCCAGACATCACCTCTTCATTTTACAGTCCCCAGAACACAATTTTTTCTTTTCGGCTCTTGAAAATATTTCTTGGTTTTCTTTCAACTTGGCAGTGAATGATCAAATTTGTTTTGTGAAGAGTCACAAAGAACCTCAGCCCTGAAAATGTGAGAAAGAATGAAAAATACTCCTGTTTCTCTAATGTTGTGGCTCTGCCTGCAGGGTTAGCAAGCAGTGGATTGCAATTATAGTTTAAGCATCTATTCATTTTATTGCAGGAAAAGCATCAACATGTGTGCTGTATTTTTTGGCTTCTAAACAGCAGAGTAAATGTACATAAAATTGAGAGGTGATGTATAATATATGAAAAGCAGACATTTTGATCCATGCAGCAAAATGAAACGTATGCAAATTATTAGCAGTTTATATGGAATAAAGTTTTACTATACACAATTTTATGTGCTCACACAGAGAATCTGTAATCTCACTAAGGAACATTCTGTCTACCTATAATGAATGAGGGTTTTTAGAATGAGAACCCTTTTAAGGTTTGAGCCAATAAATATCTAAAATACGGAGATTAAAAATAACATTGGAATACACACAGTAGCCAAATGAAATCATCACATTTGTGCGTAAGGAATGAAGTATTCAGCAAACTCTTCATTTTCCATAGAAATACTTTGCTTTAAATTCCATATTTTCTTTTGCCACATTTTTCACTTAAGAGCCTGCATGAGCTTTTGTACTGTTGCCAGGCTTATTTTTTGTTTATATACAGATTCTCGCCATGGAGATATGTCCCTGACATGAAGGCATCCAGTATAGGAAATGACATGCAATGCCTTATTCTTCTAGTTTAATTAATGCTCTGACAACTTGGCAATAAGGCTACAGTGAAGAAAAGGTCTCTGCAGGGAACCGCAGGTTTTGAGCAATAAGAAAGCTGTCAAAATTTTACTATATATCTATAGTAACATATCGAACATCCAAAGATTTCTGGAAGGCAACTGTAGAAAAGAATTCGAAAGAAAAAAGGTTAGCATAAAAATGATGTTCCTCAACCTACTAAAAATAAAAGAATGACTTTCTCAGCAGCCCGAGTTGGAACTGGGTAAGCAGCCTATGCTGACTTACCCGTTTCATGCAAAAAGAAATTCCAGTTTTTAATGAGCGAGGACTGTTTGAGACAAACAGTAAAAAGGATTAGCCCGATCCCTGTTGAGACTGGTTCTCTTCTGTGATTTAAACAAACTGAATGAAGAGTAGACCCTTCCACACAGTGATCCATGTAACCATTCTGGATCCCTGTGACCAAACCCATAAGCCCAGGTCTTCTGCTCCACCGACTTCTCACCCTTCTCAGCTGAAAGCACAACAGCAGCATCTTGGCACGAGGGCAGGAAAAGGTGTGTTGTCTCTCTCCTCTGACTGGTTCAATATTTTGGAAAGCATGAAAGACAACATCCCCAAAGGAGATTGCAACAGCTTTAAAGGCAGCCTGCAGACGCAGATCTTGGATCATCAGAAACCCGTGGTGATCCATGCCTTACCGAGAGTACCATTTGATATTCATGACCTTACTGTGCTCTATTACCATCCTCGCTTTCCCAGGAGAGGAAATTGAGAGGGAAATAGCAAACCAAACTCGGTATCACCTGACTTCTTCCAATATCTCCACATCTTTTTGGCTGTGAACATGCAGAGATAGCGCTGTCTCTTCTGATGGATGAGCTACTCTTTAGCTACTGATGGAAAACAGCTGTCCATACTCACACACTTAACGGCCTTCCACACCAAAAGTTCATGAAGTTGTACCATCCTAGGAAAATATAAACCAGCTACATATTTATGTATCTTTCTGAAATCAGGACTTTTGCCTCCTATAGTGTGGTTTCCAAGTCATGAAAAAGATTACAGTTGTCACAGATTACTCACTACAGAGCAGTTTGAATTCCTAGTCTAGTCTCCTGCTTCTCTGCTTTTTATTTTAGTAAAAAGATTAATTTATTTCTGCAAATACATCCCAAATGAATCAGAGAAATTGGCTTCAGTCTCTTCAGGGGTCTGATTTTCAAAGAAGGTGGTGCACAGGAGAAAGTAACAGGCTACCATCAAAAAGTATTTATAACTGTACAGAAAAACACTTAGATAGACAGATAACAGCTAGTTTAAAATACTTGCTATTCAGAGTTATTGCTGGCATGAGTACCAGTGACTATAATGAAGATTATTTGGGTTTTTTCATTATAAAAATGCTAGCTATGCAGAATTTTACCAAAGATTTATAGTTTCAGTTCAATATTTCTACAGTGGGTATGTCTGCAATATTACTTTCCATTTGAAGGGTAAACAAATTTTAGCAAAATCTGGTTAATTATATCACTGAAAACTAAAGCCGATGTTTTCTCTTGTGATGTTGACATAAAAAATGTGATTGCTTCAATGAAAAGTTTTTTCACTTCTGTGTTTTGGACAAAGAATTTAAGATCAGATCGGGAGGAGCAAAAGGAAAAGTGGAACGAAGTTTAGAGCCAGGTTATGTACACAGGCAACGTAATTAAAAACAAAAACCTCAAACCAGTCTGCTTTCATTTTAAACGTGGATAGTGAATGACTGAGGTATTGCTGAGGCAGAAAGTAATTGTGACTATTTGCACAAGCATCATATTTAGATTTCCTATAATCAACCAAACCCTCCGCCTCCTGAAATTAGATGAGATTTTGTTTAAAGGCTTCTAAGCCATTAGAAAACAACATGCTCAGGATACATGAACATGTCTCTTTAACGATAGCTCCAGTTATGTACTCTCTTTCTTGAAGTGAAGAGCGGCACTGAAGAAGCTATTTAAGGATCCCGCACATGCCCCAAACCCAGGCTAAGTCAAGTGAAAGAGTCTGTGTTGATAGAGAGGAAGCTCCCCTCCCCGGGAGGGTTTGTTTCCATCGGCAGAGAAACCATGTACTTGTCTCTGGTTGTTGTTCTCATTTTCCCTGAAATTCCCAAATCTCAACATGATGCTGCTCTCAGAAGTTTGAGCAGGACTTCCAGCTATTTGTTGTTTCTAATGATTTGCATCCTTAAGGAATAATCAAAAATGGCATAGAGAATGTAACTGTGAGAAAATGGGATGGGTATTCAGCCATGCCGCTGGAATTCAGGAACTGCTGTAATTGCATGCGAGTAACATCATTTGCTCCCCTTGTAGATATTTCGCTTATTCACATCACATCTTTCTTTTTCAGGGTTGTTGCTGAAGATCCTACAGCCTGCAAGGTGAAGCAACCGCTGTCTGCTGTTGATGTTAGCCAGGCAGCCGAGTTGCTCTGGATGCCTCCACCTGGGCTGGCGTCCAGGGCAGTGCCACACACAGCCCAGGGCACTGCCTTCCCCACACAAATTACTGACACTGGTGGGAACATTCAGTGCACTGGGTGCAATGTGGGAGGAAGACAAAAAGGAAGCTGGGATTGTTCTGATGTAAATGGGAGAGAGGGAGAGACAGTACCATCATAAATACTGTAAAAACTCTTTAAAGAGAAACAACAAAAACAGCAAGAATATAACCAAGGCTTTTGCCAGCACAGTGGTAAACAACTTCTCTCTCCATCACTGTCTCTTGGGTACTTTCTTCTTTTGCTAAATCTTGTAGAAACATGCTCCCTTATCTGGCAATTTTGTCTTAATGAGAGGTTACGTACCTTACTCTTTGCTATTCTCTCCTTCCAACTGTTCTCCGACTCTCAGGATTCAGGAGCTACCTGTGTGAAAGTCCTCATTACCTACGTGAAGACAGAGGAAGGTGCTCAGCTGCTGCACTACCAATGCATAGGCTTCAGAAAAGCCTGCAAGTAAAGCTCAAAGCTCTATTTCTCAGCCCTACTGGTCCTATTTTATTCCTCTGAATTCAAATATCTGAACAAAGTACAAGAAATAACAAGCAGCACATATTTCCCTGAGCAATAATCGAATGCAGAAAGGAAAGTATTTGCATATTAGAAATCCTCTTCTGTAGAAAATCTGTATGTGCCAGGAAAACAGAACATACGTGTGGAACGAATTTAGGCAAAACTGCACCTTTGCTGTGCTGCTCATGAAAAATCACATCTACTACACCAGGTCTGTCATTGACAGTGGCTTTTCAACAGCATTTCATCAAAATCAAACAAATATGAAAAACAAACACTAAGAACAAGATGACTGGCTACGCAGCATTCACAGTTCAACACATTTAACCAGGATTTGGAAAAGAACCTTGCTGAAGTTGAGCACCTGCCCTCGAGTGCCCAACAGCCCTCCCCTGAATATCCAAACAAGTGCTGGCAGGACAGAAGACAGTAAGTGCCAACAGGCTACTTGGAGAATGCATGCCTGTGCCAAGGGGGAGACAGGCAGCCCCCAGCAGCCTTCCTGCTCTGCCAGCTCGTGGGAGATCCCTTCCGAGACATACAGCCCAGGAGCTGGCTGTGCGTGTAGAGCAGCTCTCTGCGGCAGCCATTTCAAAAATTATGTAGAGTTGTAGCCAGAGGGTACAAGAAGAAAAAGAAGGGAATACAGAAGTCTGGTAGAGTTCTGGGTACTTCAAAACATCAAAGGTGTCAAAACAGCAAGTTCATCCCCACTTCATCTCAAAGGAAAGTCCAGCCCCTTTCCATACTGGAGTTGCACAGCTGTACCCAAATGGTAGGTAGTGAACATGTACTTTCTTTCAGTACTTTGCTATCTGGTGGTGGTAATGCCCTTGGAAGAGCTGTATGACAAATCCTTTTCGGCAACTGCAACACCAGTGGCAATGATTTGTAACCAAATGAAGTACCTGTCTGTTCAAAACCAGAGTTTGAACCAAATGAAAGGAAGAGTTAGGGGTATTTCTGCTGCTTTGGAAAAAAGGGGTATGGGTCACTGACAGAAGAGGAGGTGCTGTAAGTACAGTACACTCCAACACATCAAACATGAAGTCTACCTATGGTACTTTGTACATCGTGTTTTCACTCCAAGACCACCTTGCTTATAGATTCAGTCATTCAACTTAAAACAGTGTGGAAACACCGCTGGTCACAGGCTGCTTGACAGTCTTGGTCTTATTTTAATACCGTACTTCTAAGCTTCTTGATATTGGAAGCCTAGACACTTGGTTATTTAAATACATGGCTGATGTATTGCTAATGTCCAGTAACAAGCAGTAGGATGTTTTTCAACATTTTGTTCTAGCACAGACATTGCCATTGAGCTGCTGCTTTTTAAAGAAATCTCCATGTACAGTTTTCAGGTAATCTTCATGATAAGGGTTGTATTTCTGCAGTTTCAACTCTGTTGGCATACACAAACGATTTCTGTATTGTTTTCAGATTTATTTTTAATGGTTTTAATAAACAGATGCAAAAATAAAGAATCAAAACGTAAAACTGAGGTTACTCCATGTTGACCTCCATCTGACTATTGTGCAGTTTATATGAATCTGCCTATTCAGTTAAAGACATGTCGCATGGAAGCTGAGATAAAAACCACACACACATAGTTTTTGCTATTAATCTCCAGTATTCTAGCGGAGCCATTCCAGTATCTATGAACACATAAAAATTTGGTATTGTTACGATTAGACTTGCTAATCAAGTTGTTATCTTTATCCCAATGCATATTTACTAGCAATGATAAGGCTCTTTTGAAAGTTATGTCTTTCTGTCATTAAGAAAACTGAAGAAGTTAGTCTCAGGCAGCATTTACTCCTGGATGGAGTAAATTTCTGTTTCAAAATCATCCGGGCTGACTGAAACACACAGTATGCCGACCTCCAGGCAACCCTCAAGAATCCACTGTTTCTCACTCTTCCCTGCCATCTCTGCCAAGACAAGTACAGAGGGAATATCTAATCCTGGGACACTCAGCTGTTTAAATTTTGCTCACAGGTCACAGACACATAGTATCTCCTACATTCAAATCCTGTCCTTCATGCTATTCCCCCAGCATGGCTGGCTGTTCCAGTTATGAGGGGAGTAGACAGCACCTGAATGGTCTTGGCAAAACTACTTGGTAGATACTGGAAAAATTTGACCAATGGTAAAAATGGATGTCTTCTCACATGTGTAAATCATGGTGGATAGAAGCACCAGCACTTAGAAAAGTGCTCAAATAACCAATATACTTCTTTAACTCGCACAAAACCAGACACAACAGGTAGGGGGGTTGTTATGGTAGAAGCAGCCGGTTCTGCAAGAACCACAGTAAAGTAAATCACTGTCAAAAAAGAATAAATCTCCTCCTGTATGACATCTGGATGCACCCTTGCAAGCCTTTTTAAAAAAGAAAATCTCCATGTTATATGCATGAAAACGCAGCTGTTGATGAAGTCAGAGCTATTCAAGGGCACTAATTTCTTTGCAACTGATGATACCCGCATTTCTTTCTCCATTACTTTCTTCTTGTAAGAACAAGTCCCAGCCCCTGTTGATGTTTGGATCAGCCATTGAAGACTGTATGTTTGGCATTATAAGTCTGCAATTTTTACAGTATTATAATACTTTGTGAGTCTGGAATTATGAAAAAATTCTCTGGTATTTTTCAAATACATACTGCTGCACTAAAGTATTGAGGGATTTCTAATTAGTTGAACAACTGTCTTGCTCTGCATCGTCTGCAGTTTTTAAAACCACCTGTAGAAGGGGTGAAATCCTGGTCCTGGGGAGGCTAAAGGAGGCCACACCTCATCCATGAAAACGAGGTCTCAGAACACCGCATTGCTAGGGTACCTTGTAAGAAACTCAGCAGTAATTTATAAACTCATTGACATGGATATATAGAAATATTTCTAGTTTGTCAGAATAAATCCTACTATTCATCATCGGCATAGTTATAGCCTACATCAATCATCCGCACTTCAGTCACCTTGTTCATTCTCATACTCTGCTGATTCAGCTTTATATTTTATATCACTGATAGAAATCTTTCAAAAAGGTCACAAAAGTACATCCAATGTAAGGACAGGGGTTCTGTCTGATGGGTCCTCAGTTACTATTCCTTCTCCAGTTAACCTGATTTTAGTCAAACTAACTACATTCCAGAAAAATTTGTATCCTCATCCTCAGGATTTACACTAGAAACGATCATCAGACTAGTATGGAAGAAATTACATTAAAAAAAATATCAACAGTACCAAGTTTTCTCAGTCCTTATTTTCTAAGATCTTTATTTCATGTTTTCTACACTTTGTGCTCCAAATTTGGGGCTGGGTAGTTTTGAGGGTCTGGTCTGCTATGTGGGAGTGATGGGGTTACTGAAAAGGCGGGACAAGCAAGGGAGCACATTCGACACAATGCCAAAGGGATGTTTTTCCAGCCGTAACCTAAACCAGAACTTACATGACTGATTTTGTTCCTCATTCAAACACTGCCAACACATATACTAAACCTGAGTTCTGAAATACGGCATATTTAGTCCCTTCTATCTATACTGCCTGTCTAGCGCCTATAGGCAATTAAGTCTTTAACTTGTTCTGGTCTTGATGTCTTTCTAGAAAAGCTATGGCAGTAGTGAAAAGAAAAATCACTTATCCATATTCATGAATTCATTTCTAATAGCTGATTGAATTTTAACATTAAAACAAGTAATACAGTGTACTACATTAAGTACTGCCACAAGTAACTATGTGTGTTTGTGGATCCATACTCTTGAAAAACTAAGATTCTGGAATTAATTTAACCCTACAATACTGAGCTTTGGCCAATTTGCTATTATACTAGAGCAAAATACCATTATGCATGATTCTTCTTTTTCTGTTTGAAACCTTTAAATTTGCACCTCATCTCTTGTCAACCCTCATCAGAAGCAGCATTACAAATATTCCTGAAATGACTGTGTACTAAGCCAACTGGTAAAAATCTATTGATTTTTTTCCCATAGGAAAGAAGATATAAATGTTCCCTGAAAAGGTCTGTAACATGACCAAATTTATTGTGCATCTGTATTGGGTTTGCATGGCAAGGT
>NW_009608601.1:0-1497 GCF_000690535.1 Cariama cristata
GCAGCCCCAGCGCCTGGGCACGGGCACCCTGTGCAGTGCATCACATCTTGAGGCGCTCTGGCATGGTAGGAATCTTTAAATCACCCCACATCGCTGCTGCTGTAACTGCTCAGGTAACTGTTAATAAAGCAGTAAGATACATGTTTTACACGGAACTGTGGTAGGGAAAAGGGTTAAAGCCTTGGCCACGACTTTCAGGTGTCTACTGATAGCAGAGAAATAGTCAGACGAGGAATGCCCAGGCCGGGCGCAGTGCTGGGGCCCCGGGCTCTGCAGGGAGTACACTTCCTCCTTGGCTTGGCCTTGCTGGGCACACATCTTCCAAAGCGTCCCGGTGCCTGGAAAGCACCGGTCTGCAGCACCAAGATTCATTGCTGCTACAAGCAATAGAAAACAAGATCTTGTATAGGAACAGGTTTCCGAATAATGCTGAAAAAAAAGCAGTGCAACCCATCATATTCAGTGAGACATAAAATGTTGAAAACAGAGGCCACAATTATTTATAACAGTGTTTATGCAGAAATTCTGGTACAGGTCATGAAAGTGCACAGTAGTCTGTCTTCTCTCTGTATTACAATATTGGTCAAATAGCTGACTGTTCCTAAAAAAACTTGTCACCTTCTGAAAGGACTGAAGAAAGAATACAATTAATGCTAAAATGGAGTTCTGGGAATATTTCCACTTTTTTTCTAAGCACAGAGAAGATTGCTTCCTGGGAAGTAAAGACAATTTTCAACACTGGTGCTGGGAGGTTACATAGCTTTATGTGTAATATTTCTAAAAATGCTTTAACATCTTAACAATGATAAAGACAGACAGAAAAATTATATTAGATTTTTGAGACCAAAATGGTGGAGTATTGCAGACATAAAAATTACCTGTAATGTGAGGGATAGACTGTATGTTGTACTGACAACCTTAAAAAGCACTAAATTATCTCTAACTTAAGTGACAATATTGGAATTAAAATTATAATTTCAACAATTTCGTTTAATTGTGAGGAATGAAGAAATGCAGCATTTCAAATTGCTGACTTCAGGAGGGAGAGAAAACTGGTTATGCAGCTTCAAATGAATTTGGTTACATATACGGAGAAGACGCATGCACCTAAACTAATATACAGACCATATATTGCATTTCTTTCAGTGAACCATAACATTTCTCTCTATAAATACAGTAAAATAATTCATGCTGCTATTAAAACTCTCCCATGAAAGAATGATTGGATATCTTTTTTCTTTGGACCCTGAAGGCTATGATAAAAAGAATATCATAATTATTGAAATTACTTTAAAGAGGTATACGTAGCAAAAGATGTTTGAATCCAGTCTTTTGAGTTTGGAGCTGCAGATAATAAGAATGCTATTGATGACATTTAATCATAAAAATACGGCATCTGAAATATGGATGCAATTAGATAGACTTATCTGGCTGAGATCAGAATCATAAAATGCCTTCACTTCTATTTGCATCTGTCACCGTTTAAGGCTGGGCCGG
>NW_009608602.1:0-1671 GCF_000690535.1 Cariama cristata
CCTGGGGTCCTGCCCCGTGCCGCGGGTCCGCAGCACCCCTCAGGGGCACCGGGCCAGCAGAGGGAAACCGTTACAGTTTAATAATTTTGTGAGGAAAAAAATAATCTTTCAAAGTTGATTTGGCACCCTATAATACATATTTCCCCACCACCACCTGCTGTTTGTGTAATTTTTGTCAGGTTTCTGTCAAATTTTTATTTACAGCCTGAGCACTTTAAGGCAAAAGTACTGAGTTGCCAAGTAAAACTAAAGGATGAGTTGAACTCAGCTGATGAGAACAACACAGATTTTTTTTCGTTCTTTTTAAAAGTGCGTCCCTGTTTTATTACCACTTTATAGTGGTTTATCATTCTGTTAAATGGCTCCAAATATCAGATCACAAATACCGAAAACGTAAATCCAGCTTGTCTAATCCAGAGTTTAAAATATTCTTGTGATGTCACAAAATGATGGCTTATAAAATATTTTCATTTAATTAGGAAGCACTAAGAGGATTTCTGCAAGGAAAAAAAAGGCAAGGAAGCTCAGTTTGAATTATTTATGTGCTGTGAACTATCATGATTGCCGCTGAAGCGTTTCAAGTATAAAAATGCAGGCTTTGCTTGCTTTTCATTTTTAGGCCCTAATTCTTTAATTATTCAGGCATGCAAATTCCTGTGAACAGGGATTAATTATGCAGGTAATCAAGGTTTTATTCTAAGTTTACTTTTAAAAAGCAAAGATTAGCTGATACAGTGTTTCTGACGCTGTGTTCATGCGCTGAAAAGCTATTTTAAGGTACGATAATGGTTCGGGATTACATGGAAGTAAAAAGGGGCACAGATGAATTCGTGCCTTGCATAAACCGAGGAACGCAGTCCATGGCAGCACCGCTGTGGTCAGCTGGCACAAGTCGCTGTCCTGCAGGAGAGAAGGATGTCCTCCGTCAGGATCGAGTGCTCATCCTCCCCTTCCTTTTGCAGTGATGTGTACAAAAAGATGTCCCATGGCATGTGCCGTGGAGAAGTGGGGAGGTCAGGGGCTGTTTCGGCTTGGGAAGAGTGAGCGCGAAGCGAGAGGCGGGAGGAAGACCCTTCATTCCACCATTTTGTAAAGCTGAGCTCGCCTCTGTCAGGGGCTGCCTTCAGGGGTCTGTCTTCTCCAGGAAGGTGCTGCGTTCATTACACAGTGTCGTGGTGCTTTATTTAGCTGCCCCATTCCCACTAACTTCACTAGTGCTCAGACACCAAAATGGCATTGAGTATCTCCGTTTGGGTGCCAAAGCACCACAAATTTAGCGGTGGCAGACTGTAACATGAAGAAGCTCAACTTCTGTACATAAATGCTGCGCTGTATCATTTAATAAATGTCAGAAGTACCACAAAATAACACTAACAGTGAGCACTGTTTACATCTCAAAAAAATTTCGCAGCTGTAATCACACTTAGATACTTCAATTAGCAAACCCTTATTTAAAGCTGACAGTTATACACGTATAGTTTCCAGATACACAAGTGTCATTGTGTCTTTTAGTATGACTTATTCCAGTAGAACTATAATTTGTTACGAAAGACCTCCTCCTGACCTTTCAGATTAATATATTTTAGTGCAGAGCTGAGCTTAAGTCCCTGAAAATAGTGAGGCTGAGGGCAGGGAGCGGTGGACCCCGGCCAGGCCCCCCCCGGCCTCCCC
>NW_009608602.1:1702-2115 GCF_000690535.1 Cariama cristata
GGCTGTGGCGCCATCTTGTGTGAGGGGGCCGGCGCCTGTTTCCAGGGTCGCTTACGAGCTGTCCATCGCTTCAGTGCTTCTGGCTTTCAGACGCGGTGAGTTACAAAGTCAAGATTTGTGGATTGGCCTGGTTTTGATGCTGCTTAATCACGAATCCCTTTCATCAATTAAAGAAATAAAGCCATAGCCTACAAAACGCCTTTTTGGGCTGGAGAAAGGAAGTTGTTGTATGCCTCTGTCAGAAGAGCTGGATCTGAAGAGTTAAGGAGTAATGTTACTTTATTTGCTTTCCAAGGAGAAGAAAATTAGGTTTATTTTAAATGCCAGTGGATTATTTTAAATTGTTAGGA
Organism: Cariama cristata; assembly: GCF_000690535.1. Taxonomy (NCBI): domain Eukaryota; kingdom Metazoa; phylum Chordata; class Aves; order Cariamiformes; family Cariamidae; genus Cariama; species Cariama cristata. The sequence goes on from NW_009608602.1 coordinate 2,053, forward strand.
CAAGAGTTAGAGGTCTGTGGAATGGGCAGCCCAAGTCCTTTGGAGGCCTCCTGACTCTTTCAT
>NW_009608602.1:2146-15240 GCF_000690535.1 Cariama cristata
CCCCCCCCCCCTGCCCCTGGAATTCCCATTCCACTCCAATTGTTCGAGGCACCCTCTGGGCAGCAGGGAGGGGCCCACCCCATTAAAAAAGCTATTTAATTTCAGACTGACAAAAATGCACTACAGCATCTGTCTCATGGACACACAGCAACTCTCAGAACCTTTTCGCTTCTCCCTACCAAAGTAGCTTCCTCAAGCCTCCCTCAACAGCCACTCCTTAAAGCAGGAAAAGGAAAACCCAAACCCTAACCACCTTTCCCCCACCAACTAATCTGCTGGCAGATATCCAAAAGGAGAAATGGGCCTCGTACTTTCATTGAAGTTTTATTTTTTTAACTTGCTGACAAGAGTGGTGATTAAGCAGCATTTACAGTGTGGCAGTTCTGACAATGTTAGAAGGAAAAAACCAGCATGGGGGATACAAGTACAGCAGGGAAGACGTCTACACATTTTATAACCAGTCACATTCAGTTAGATGAACATCATAATGCAATTAATTGTATAGAAAATTATATAGAAGATATTCGCAGTAAATACAAATTTACTATTTACAAATAGTAATAGCCTTCTCAAATAATAGAAATAGTAATGCTCATATTAATCAGCATTACCATTAATATTAGCATAGTGTTTTTCAGCCAGTTTGAAGGAAGATATCCTGTTATGAGCACAACGTACAAATTCAAGCTCATTCTTTCTTCTGAAGATAACTTCTGCAATCTAAGAAAAATTGCTTAGCAAAGGAACATGATTAAAAGAAATCATGACTAGAGAACCTGCATGCTTGCATCTTCTGGTGACATTTACTTGAGATAGGAAAGGAGGGGAGAGAGAAGGAGAAATGAGACTCACAAAAAAATCTGATTCACACCCTTGTTTTGTCAAAACATGATGAAATTAGAAGAAGGAAATAAAGCCCATCATAAAAATGCACACACAGGATAAAACCATCCGCACTTAGTGATAGAATTATGACATTCTATTTACTTCACTCTAACAGTAAGGTGTCATATATTGTCCTGCTTTTAGAACAGTTTACAGATGGTTTACAGAATGCTCACACTCGGGACTTGCAAGCCATAGCGTTGCGTGCTGTGCTGTAGTTACATCAACTTAGCCATCATGGTGCAAATCCCTTTGTAGATACTGTAGTATTGGTGTGACTTCTGAAGAAACTTCCTGCCTAGGGACAAAAAGGGGTGGGAGGATCAGACATCTCCTCTTCTCCGTTATGCCGCACTCGGTTTCCCAAAGCATTGTTTCGCCTGCCCCAGGGGTGGAAGCCACTTCCAGCTTTGGGTGACTGGAAGAAGAAAGGCCAAGGCGCTGATCTTCAATTGTATGGAGTGAACAGCAACAGATGGAGAAGTAGGAGACAAATTAATTGTTCCTTCCTTTTCTGGATCTCTCTCTGGATTTAATTATCCAGGGATTTTGTAGCTGTCAACTGATGGATGCGCAGTCTACCAGTGCCTGCTGGCTAATCTACTTTTGGGCTGTATTAGATTGGCTGAAAAAGGATTGAATTAGAATAATATTCTGCTGTAACATAAAACAATAGTGGGAGAATGAGGAAGTTATAGAAAAAGTATTAATGGTATCAACAGAAGAAACTGAGTTTCAATTACTAAGAGGTAAATCTGAGTTTCAGTTATGTTAGTGCAGCACCACAGAAAGAGTTGCGCTTGTTCTTACGAGATAGAGAATTACATAAAAGAAAAAATGAGACAGAAAAAATTAGTAAAAAAAAAATAGGATATATGGTCTTGTGGTTTGGTAGGAATCCAAATAGAGGATATTAAATTTGGTTTGTGTGGTCAGTAGCATCTTGTAAACCCAGATGCAGAACATAGAGGGTGGTAAAACAATATCAACTGGAGGAAGAGAAGTGTAAAGTTGTAGACCTATCAAAAGAAATACAAGTGAGCTCATTTAAATGAGTACTTGAGGTTTACATAGCTGGAGATTTGTCTTACACCATGAGAATTCTGTGTGTGTGTGAAGTTTTTGTTCAGTGAATCATGCTCAAATGAAAAAAAAAAAAGAAAAAAACACCAAAACCCAGAATGGTGCATAAACTGGAGTGTGTTTTGACACTGTGTATCCGTTCTCATGCTCTTACCTTTGAATAATGGTTTACTCTTAAAGCAGTGATTTGGAGTTGAGCCCTGAGTAAAATGAGGGAATCTCTGTATATTTTAAGGTCCAAGGAAACTTGTTTTGTATATATGTTTTTTTAATATTTTGTGCTTAATGCAACAAACGCACTGGGTCTTTTGGCAGAAGTATGAAAATTGTTTCTGCATCAATGGTATGCCTTTATCATCCTGAATCGTTTCGTCTTGCGTATATCTATGTACCAGTATCGCTGTTTTCTTAGTTGAATTGAATCTGACTCAATCTACTCTTCAATTTTCTCTAAGTAACTGGAAAAAGAAAGTATTTTTTCATACAGACTGTTTGCATACTGAGAAATATAGGATAGAATAGAACAGAATAGAATAAGAATAGAATAGAATAGAATAGGAATATTTGGAAGGGACCTACAATGATCACCTAGGCCAACTGCCTGACCACTTCAGAGCTGACCAAAAGTTAAAGCATGTTATTAAGGGCATTGTCCAAATGCCTCTTAAACAATGACAGGCATGGGGCATCGACCACCTCTCTAGGAAACCTGTTGCAGTGTCTCTGGAAACTTCAGTGCTCTTAGGAAAGATAGATAAATTATTATTTTAGTATCCAGTGTTTATGAAGGGAGTAGAAATGGTCACCGAAAACAGAGGCCTTGTACTTCCACAAAATTCCCAGAACAAGCTAAGAGTGATTCAGGGAGTATCACTATATCTCACAAGATACATATGGTGTCTTCAACAAGATAAGTCTGATCTCCTTGCTTTTTTCTGTCCCTGGGAGGAAATGGTAATTTTTCCCTCTTTCATCCATATCAGTAATCAAACTGATAAAGAAAGGAAGGCGTCTTAGCTAAGACTACCAACAGCAATATTCCCTATAAGGAGCAACAACTGATGTGGTCACTAACATCTACAGATGACTTCTGAAGAAGTGCCTTCATTACAAATTGTCCAAGAGTGGCCAATACCCTGCCCTTTATGTAGGAAAAGTGTTAACAATCTTGTCAGTAATAACATCAAAACATTCCTGTTGCTCTTTGTAAGCCATGAATACAAAGGTCTAGCTCACAGTTTTGGCATTTCCCATTCAGCAAAACTGACTCAAACATCCAAAGACAGTGGTATATTTATATCCTTCAGCCTTTGTTATTGCTTCTTTTGTGTCAGCCAAATCTACTGCCGTCCGATTAGGTTTTGCCTCACTAATACCACTGCTGTCTTTCATAGCACTGTTTACAAGTAGAGAGCAAAGCATGTAGAGAAGGACCTAGCATGAATGTCCCCATCGCCTCGCTGAGGCAGGAGGCCTCAGATGATGGAAATCACTCACACAAAGTGAGTCATTTAGTAGGCCAGTGATTCAGTGAAGACTAGCACTCCGCGTGTCACATTCAGTATACTCAAATTTCCTTAATGTCATGACAAACTACATGAACAATGACTAGCTGAAGTAACCTGTGACAAAGAATTAAAAGGCAGAAGGCACCCACTTGCCAATTGTTTGATTTCTATAGGTAAGGGTTGTATTATTTTACTACATTATCAGCAGGATGCCTTGACAGACAAATAATGTAATACACTTAAAACAACTGGAACTGAGTTGCTCTGTCAGCATGTACAAGGAAGACCATCAGAAAAGCCACGCCAGTCTGAAGGAGAGGCAACAGATTCCAATTTCAAAAAGGGAGCTATAGCCGTGGAAATTATTGGCAGAAACAGGGTCTTGTGGATTCCAGAAGTACTACCTTTGCTGGAGGATTACACTCTTGAACCCAGCTTTCATTTCTATTCTCAAAATCTGATTCTTCAGTTACAAACAAATTCTTAGAAATGCCAAAGAAATGCTCTATTTCCTGTATATGTTAATACAATGATTCATTTTACCAAAATGCTTCTCTTTCATTTGGTTCCAAAATCTTTCTTTCCTTCACTTCTACTCCAATCAACACATCTCACTATCTGCTGACTCTCTTCTGCACACCATTTTTCTCTTACATCACTGATCTTTCCCAATTTCTCTGGAAGTTACTACCTTACATTTTCTGTTCTCTTACAGTCTTTTTTTGTCAATGTGTAAGTAGGTATAATAGCCACTCCTAAAGCCCTTGAATACTTATTGTCCTATATCGAATTCTTCCAAAGCATATACTTATGCTACATATAGAAAACAGTTCACTCTCTATTATGACACCAAAAAGTAATATTCATTAATAGAGCAATCTTGACAAGAGCTGACACAATGCAGTTCTAAGGAATGACAGACAATTAAGATTTGGTTTCCACATTACAAAGGAAAAGTACCCACACAACAATAGGAAAGTTGACAAGAAACTTCTGGAAAACTGCATGTCTTTTTTTTCTTTTTTTTTCTTTTTTTTTTTAATTGCCAAAAGTAAATGGACACTTACGGCTGTCAGCCAAAAGAGAGGTTTTCCTCTTTACCTTTATGCCCCACTGATTGTGAGAGACATTGTCTGTGGACAAAGTGGGACATTGTCTTTAGAATCAAACCAAGTTCTGACTTTCTAAAAGAAGAAAAAAAGGAGTGAAAAAATCTAACAAGGAGACAATTAGCCAAGATACTCTGTTTGGTAAAAGCAATAAATATGTTCTCAGTTTACGGCTCACAGAGACTCAGTAGACGTTAGCTTAACAATCAACTGTAGTTTGAAAGATCCCTGTTATACCAATCAAAGAGCAAAAGGCAAAAGACTGTATTAGCTCTGGGATGCACACGAACAAGGCCATAACAATTCTGTGAATAAAGCTTTCTGTCACGTTAGAGGGAATAATTTACTCAGCATAAAACTCCCCTGCATCCAGAGACCCTGCAGACACAATGTGAAGTGGGGAGAAACATTGCACAGAGTGGTACTAAACTTCAGGGCTCCACTCTGGGTTTGGAAGGATGTTAGGGACAAATCATTTAAGCTTGATAATCAGCAATTCTGTGTTGCAGTGCCAGCTTTGGGAGGAGGAAGAGAATGTCTAATAGGTTAATGGAGGGAACAAAAGACAATGTAGCAGTCAGGATTCCTAGATTCTTGACTGTATTTGTTCTCTACCTAGACCAGATAATAGACAGAAAGTAAAAAAGGAAGAATTATCATTGGCTTACATGCATTGTCATATGTACAGAGACCATGTCAAAACATTTTCTGGTGAGAAGTACATTACAATTACATCGATGCATTTCCTTTGTTTAGGACCCTATGAGTGAACATAGCTACTTTACAGCTAATTTTTTTTATATAAAAACTGTCCATGGACAGATGATATTGCCTCACCATTTCCTACTAGCACAAGTAGTATCCATTATTAATGTTTATGTAATAGTATCATATAAAGGTCACAAAATTAGTCTCCAATTTACTAACCCTTGTAGGAATGTGTAGAAAAACATCATTGTCTGCACCCAAAGAGGACTGGGAGAATTTCATTTATATCTTGGTGTGAAACCTGTCCATCCTACAGGAACTGTTTATACCTTCTCCAAAGATGCCCCAATTCTTCTCTTTTCTGGAGGCACAGGTATGGGTACACAGGTACAAGCACAGTAGCCCCTATACTTATTTCCCTACTTCTTTTTAAAAAGCAGAAAGATAAATTGATTCCAAAAGCCGAAGAGAATCAAAGACTTTGTACTGAGGCAGGGTCATAGAGACTTGGTTTGCTGAGGTCATTAAGAATTAGAGCCTAGTCTAAGATTTAGACCTTGGTCTCTGCAAAAATCTTGCACTGAGATTAATCAAACACTGGATTCAAGCAAAGAGTTAAATCTGAAAAGTAAAGTATGCACTTTTAAACATCTCATAAATTGCTTATAACTGCACAAAATACCGCAGGGTGCATGTGAGCACCCCCACATGAAGCTGAATTGCAGCCAGATAAAATATCCTGCAGCTTTTGCTGATAATCCTGATGAAAGAGAGGCTTACTGTAATAGAAAGAAAATGTAGGAAAGATTTGTAGATAAGTGACCATTATAATTCAATGACCTAGGGGAGGACATGACACAAACAACATTATTTGATGAATCGTTGAAAACTGTAAAGGGAAGAGTGGCAAACCTTTCTAGATTATTTCCAAAGTCTGGCCATTTCTGTATAACTCAGTTAGTATATCCAATGCAATTATATCACAGAATGGCAGTGAGACAGCATAGCTAGGTTAGTCAAAAGCTGATACACAGAGGCAAAATTAAAATATCGGTGTAAAGAGACAAATGTTTTGGAAAACAGATGAAGGGTGAACAAAGCATAAACTTAGTTGGACACAGCCTTATAAAACTACTCACTAGGTGTCATCTTCACCTGAAAAACTCTTTAACGGAGCAGTTTTTTAGACTTAAGACGCTAGAAATAGACTGAACTCTGAAGAAGTAGACTAATGAATGGACATATATCTCAGCACTGTCATTACTGTATCTTTAAATGAAATGCAGTCCCTCCTAGGTAAGAGCAGTAGATGGTCCTTGATGATGGCTGGGTGGAAGAGACAGGAAGGTAAACAAACCAATGTCCCCATGTTTAGGTTGGCAACATCAGTATCATCAATCCTGTGCTTTCAAAACTAATGCCTGGACTCTCCTTCCCCCCACTCCCATTATTAGATTTACTTAAAAAATCAGGATAATTTTAAAAATAGCAATTCTAGATGTGTTTTCTTTTCTTAGAAGGCCATAGTTTCTGGGAGGAGGGGAAAAAAAATCACATTTAGGAGTTTTTCTTGGCATCTCACATGTATGGGAAAAAAAATCCAGAGGTTCTCATCTCATCTGTTATTTAAAAACATCAAGCATTGGAAGGCACGCAATTAGCATTTGAAATCTGGCAATGATGTACAGTCAAGTGTATAGAAATATGGATTGTCAGAGTAATTTTTAAAAACAACATACACAAAATTGAGAGGTGATACTTTTATTCCAAACAGGAGGGCACACATTCATACAGATTTACCTCAAAATAGTAAGCAGTATACAATAAAACAAATTAGTGATTTCAATATGAATAAAGCCTATAAAGTCCTGTATTTTTATGCAGAGATGGTTATGAAGTCCTCTAATGAGTTATTCTTAGGGAAAAATGAATGCTTAAAAGCTCAATTACAAGATACAGAATGTGACCCAAACATATGGCTGCTGTTATAAAGTTTCTGACTGGTTGCTGAAATCTGTTGAGTATTTTCTTGGTATGAGAGGGAAAAAAGGATGTGCTCATATAGTTTTCTGCACTTACTGTTCGTCTTTCAGGATGTTTCCCTAACAGGAGACTGCACCAGATAGCTAGGGCTGTTATAGCAAGAGATAGACGTGCACTTTGACTCTAGATCTGAGATTTCTGGGAAATATAATTTAGAAATCAGAAAGAAAAAAAAAAAAAAGGCAGGTTTTTTAATATGGTTATTTGCAATTAGTGAAATTACAAGATTTTTGTATACTTAAATGCAGTCATGGTTTACTGGTCTGGTGGCAATCCCACAGAGGCATGTGTTTCTTCTGATGACAGAAATGCATTTAACAGTTTATCTGAGAGAGCATGAGTAATACCTTTGAGAGCAGTAAGATGACCTGCTAAAGAAGATTCACATGATTAAGCTGTACCACCAGTGCTATACTGATAAATGAAAAAGGAGGTAAGCTCATCCATGTTGTGGTCAAGCCAATGGGAAGTGAGTAATCTCCACACCACTCAAATTAGAAATGAGTAAATTCTCTCTCACTGTCTAGCAATGAGGCAGGGGCATGGATGGATGGGGATGAGGCAGGGTAAGTGGAAACCTCACTAGAGCTTAGAGCTCCAAATGTTGACATCTGACTCAACTGAAGGAGAGAACCATTGTACCATTTGATTTATCACTAATACTTTTTTCCCCCCTATATTTGTCCCACTTCTTTTTTTTAACGAGTATTCCTACTGTATACCTTTGACAAGTCTTACCAAGGTGCCTCAGCTTCTTACGATGAAAAGTACCTCTGCAGAGGGTTACCTGAAGAAGGAATCAAAAGGACCTGCAACTCCAGGCTCACAATCTAGCTACACATAATAGGGATGAAGCTAACGTAGAATGAGGGGAGAGCTGCAGTGGCGGAAAGGCTACAGTAGGGCCTGGTAGAGTCTTCTGTTTGGTAATTAGAGGGTAAGAATGTTTCTCTCATATCTCTGCAAGGAAGCAATCTCCCCTCAGCATTGGTAGAAGAGTGCAATGCTCCCTATCTACAACTTCATCCCATAATTTGGCATTGTGGCCCCTCCGGCCTTACCTACACTGAGATGCTGCCCTAGCGACAAACACTGTGTGTGCCTCACTGTATCTGAGCCAAGGCAAAGATGCTCTTTGCCTTAGTGATATTTCAAGGTTTGTTCCTGTGATGCAAACAATAATTTCTAAGTTGTATTTGAAATCTATAGTCATGCAATTTCACTGGGACAAAACATCAGGCCAAATATACAAAATAAGTACAGCTTTAGTCTTCTCAGGCTGATTGTCAATCAAACCAATCAAGCAATAGAAGCCAAAAAGAATTTTGTGTCAGATGGAGTAAAGGTTACAATAGAAGAAGATCAGTTAGGAAAAAACACTCTCCTATAGACTGCTTAACAATGTGTTGCTGCCCTTTTAATATTAAAAAAATTCCAGTACACAATAGGCAAGCAAAAAACTTTAATATATCACATAAAACTATTCAGTCACTCAGCTTTTGAAAAGCTTATTTTAAGGGGTAAGTGTAATCTAAACCCACCATGGTATCTTTTGTACTCATCATTTGGAAGCAGAGATAACTAAAAAGATGTTTGCCCACCTAGACATGTCTGAGAATATGATTAGAAAACAGGACTGAGCATGTAAATCACAACAAAAGTTACTTCTGAGTCCTGATTTTCCTTTGTTGCATCATAGGTAGTTGTTGACTCTTGCAATGGCTCCCAGAAAAAGGGAGAAGGATTCCTCTTTAAATAACAGTAGAAGATTGTGCTGATTACAGATTAAATTATTAGACTAAATTTATTTTATCTTGATTCCAGTATAAATCTTGCTGAACTCAATATTTAGTTTGTGTTTATTTGGCCTACCTTAGTAGGGCTACCTTTGGCAAACAGCAGACTGGAGTTCAATGAGGTTGTCTCACTGTATTACCTTAAGCATGGAATGAAAGTTGTTCACAGAGTTCCAAAACCTAAAGCCTCAAACCTTAAGTTTCTGAATTGCTGAACTAATTAGAAATGTGCAAAGACTCCTTTTATTAGACATTTTCTTTGTGAGGACCAGTGAGAGCACTTGTTACTGCAGTATTAGGATGAAATGAGTCACTTAATGAAACACACCCTAGAGACAACTGTTTTGGGTGTTCCTCTGAACTGGATACAAACTACATCTCCTTTGGTCAAGCTAGATGCTTTCTGAAACTCAGAGTAAGTTGGGAAAGTTTATTTCATATCTTGCTGTGCTTTATGAAGGACAATAGAATTTTCACAGCACAGTAGTTGAATGCAAAGTCAGAGAATCATAGGCATTGTGTCTAAAAGGGACCTTGATGCTTGTAGCCTGTGGTAGGATCCTGTACTACTAAATTTCTGTAGAAGTTTACTGAACCTGATCTTAAATCTTGGGAAGGTTTTCCCGAATTCTTAAACTAATTTTGTCTAAATGTTGCTCAAATCCATTTATCCCCTGTCTCTGCGTACAACAATTCCTTACCTTGCCATCTTTGAGACATGCTTTTGCACATTTGAAGACTATTATCCTCCCTCTGATCAGTCCATGTTTCTGTAAAATAAACAAACACAGCTGATTCAACTTTTCTTCATGGATCATGTTTTCTCCACATCTTCCTCTTGTTCACCTCTGGGTCACCTCCAGTTGATCTATATCCTTCTTGAAGTATGCTGCCCAGAAGACACAGTTCATCCATCAGTCTGGGCTTCCTACTGCTGCGAAGAGTAAAAGGATTAGTTCACATTCAACATGCACATACAACGTACCAGTTTGTTCAGAGTATTTAACTTTTTTTGCAACTATATGATATTGCTGACTCACATTCCATTTTACCTGCTGGACCTTCTTCTGCGGAGGATCTTTCAGACTGACGTGGTCAATGGAGTAAGAAGCCAGTTCATGAAGAACAGAAGAAAGAATTAAAATTATCTTAAGTCCAGTGCAACAAAGCCAATAAAGATCCATTTAGCAAGGGAGGAGTTAGTGAGAAAGTCTGTTAGTTCCATTTCATGCTGGTACCCCAGACACGTATCATGTATCTAATTATACATTCTGTGGCTTGGACAATGCCTCTCAGCTTTGATGAAACAAAAAGTAAACAAAAGTTTTCAAACTAGGATTAACCTGAAAATGTGAAACACATGAAGCAACTGAGCATGGACACTTACGGTACTTATTAACGTAATTTGGTTTCCGCTAAACTGATGAAACGTTAGCAGGCTTAGGAATTACAGGAAGACACATACCCTGAGAAGCAGAACATATTCCAAGTAATGAGAGGTAAAACAGAGGAAAGAAAAAGAGGGAGAGAAAAAGGGAATGGAAAACAGGGAAGGAACTGAGATGAAAGCCAGTGGCAATCAAAGGTGTGGACAAATGGTGTTTTGCATAATACCAAGTGAGAGAACAACTAAGACAGCAACAGAAAGTTTAGTTGCTATGTAAGACCAGATTCAAACCTTGACTTTGGTGCAAAGTTTTTATTGCCATTAGTTGGCTGCTGTGCTGGACAGCTTGCCAGGTATCTGTCCCAAGAGCATAATCACTCATCAGATGAGTTTCATACCCTTCACCTGAATCAAAGCTCAAAGACCAGATGATTGAGAACAGGGCTTGGCATCAGAAGCTCACTGAAGGACATCCTGAGTCTTAAAAATGCTCTAGGGGCAGAGAGTTGGTTTGGTAGTCTCTTTGGTATTCTCAGAAAGAATGGACATCTTAGACCTAGGAAGCAGTTGGGTAAATGAAAGAATAATTTAAGAAAAGGCTTCATGTGCAAAGGCTTGGTAACATACATACAAAATATTGAAGACTAGTAGTAAGTCCATATACTCACATATACATTCGTTAAGAACACGTGTGAATTGTGTGTAAGATCCTGGTCAGCTATAAGATACGTCTCTTTGTATGCTTCTTATTTTCATTTTTCTGCTTTTAGCTCTTTCCCTCTCTTTCTTTTTCAACCATATATACTCCGTATATTTTCCCTGAGGAACATTTTCACGCTTTTATCTTCTTTGTGTTAGATGGGGCCTTCGTATACAGTTGTGTGGAGCAACAGTGCCAGACAGTGGCTGGCTGGGATAAATGCAGCCGGATTATCCCTGTAGTTAAGCTTTTGGGGCCTGTAACAAGCATACTAGTTACCTGTGATTGATCTGAGCAGTACAGAAAGACGAGAAAGGCACGTAAAACAGCCTGTCACAGAGGAATTATCCCTGTTGTCCACATTCCCCAGAAATTTCACGGGATTTGTTCTGATTGTGAACACCACGCCTGGAAATAAGCTATAGGGAAGATGATGTGACCTGTGACCGACAGTTTAAAATTCCTTTCTCCTTCGGCAGTGGTCGTACGTCCATTTACAGCCTGCTGTAAAGCTGTCCTTATACTATGGGGATCGCTCCTCCTCCTGGGACAGAGTGTCCTGTCTGTAAACCCCTACAAGCCGTAGTAGCCCAGGTCAGACTACAGCACTGTATCCCTTGTGGCACAGTACGGGTGATGTGCAGTCTGAAATAAAATGAGACGCATGCCTCGGCCAGTGAATCTCCTTCCTGTTATCTCCCTTTTTTGAAGAGACTGACACCCAAGTTACCCTTGAGTAACCGCACACCCAGTAGTTACCTCCTCTTGACTAAGCTGTCAGACAAATTCACAGCCTGACTGGTGACTTCTGAAGGTCACTTGGGTTCTCCTCCCTAGGTGCAGGAAAAGCCTCTCCAGTTGGAGTGGGGGTAAATGCATTTGGGATGGATTGTGAAAGCTGAAGTCCAACAGGCCTCTGAAATATTTTTCCACAGGAGCCATTTTATGGAAAGGCTATGGGGAGGTATGAGGACCAGGCAGCAGTGTGGTATAGATGACCTGTCCTTCTGCGGGTTTAGAGGAGCGAATGTTAAGCTTTGTCAGCAGAAGGTCAATGGGTGGAAAAAGTAATTACTGAATTGTCAATCGACTATACCACCTGCCACGCCAATTATTTTGGATGAGTAATAAATAATGCTTGTGCACTAGAAGAGCACTCAGCAAATGGTTTCAACCTACATCTACCAATGCTTTTGTATTTATGAATATTACCTTATTTTCAGGAAGTCTTTTAGCATTACTAAGGTGGTATTTGCTTAAAGTAGTTCAATGAGCTTTACATATTTTGCCTATAAAATAATTGTGTGAATTTCTGAATGCTGATGTGAGAATTACCTACTTTAATATTCTACAGGGTACTTTTCTTAAATCACAGAATTACTAAGCTTCACGAAATCTTCTTATCCTCAGCCTAAGCTCTCAGCAATAGTTAAACTGATATTTAAAGGAAAGATCTATCATTTTTCCTCAGTCCAGCATCTTCAGATCAATTAGCTGAAGACAACAGTGGAGTAAGGATCAAAAATACAAAAAGATTTTGCTCTCTAAACGATGTTATCTTCAAGCTAGTTTAGACACAATCTAGTTTAGTTTCTGTTGGTGAAACTTTGTGGGTTTGCGTGGAAACACAAAGAATACTCACTAGTTCAAAGAAGCAAGTAGCATGCGCTAGCCTGATGGTTAGTCATTGAGGAGGTGGAGGCAATCTGAATTGCAGTTCTGCTTCCATGGGTTTTGTGAGAAAAAAGGCAAACAAACACGTATAAGCGATCTTTAGAGAAGAACAGTAACAACTTATAGTTGTGTTGCTGAGCCCCTCACTCTTTCTTCATCTCCCTGGCCAGTGAATGTCTAATTCCTGTATACAAGCCGGCA
>NW_009608603.1:0-1127 GCF_000690535.1 Cariama cristata
AGAGCTTCCCGTTAACGCAGGGGAGCGAAGGCTCGGGTGGAAGAACAGGTCACGTTTGAAAAGCCGTGATACCTCGGTTGTGTGGCTAGGTTAATATAGATCCTCGTGGGATCTGTGCGCTGTGGTAAATATAAATCCTTCCTTGCCAAGAGAAACCGTCCATGGACAGTCTGGGGTATGCCTTTGAGGAGAGGTCCGGGCCAGCCGCCTGTATCCCGTGTTTCGCTGAGGCTGGAAGCAAATTCACCTTGCAAGTGAGAGCGCTGCGTGCCGCTACATGAGAAATTGGGTGATTTACACGGTGACTTTAGCAAGTTAAGGAGACATTCTCATCTTTCTGTGGAATTTTGCTTTTTTGTTTCCAGTTTTGAAAGCTATATATTAAGAAATTAAGATTTCCAGACCTGATCGAGTACTTTTTTTTGTTAAATACTAACCTGTACTCCCACAGTATGTATCCTGGGCTGGAATATCATATAAGATAATTCTCTTCAAAATCCTTCCCCACGACTCCGTCTGTTCAGTTTGCATTGCTATGTTGTGCATGCTTTTATGTGTTTATATTTCCAATTTCATAAAAATACAGGCTCTTTTACCTTTAAATTATAATACAACGGCGCATTCTTAGTACACTAGCACAACCTTACTCTCAAGAGTGTCTGAAAGAGAAGAAGACAAAAGGAATGTGTAAAACACATCTACTGTGATGTGTCTGTTATAATCTTAATCTCCTCCATGTTTTATCATGCATTCACCGTGCTGTATCCAGTAAGGTTTCAGTAGGTAGTGTTAGTTTGCTGTATGAAGCAGTTATGTTTGCTTGTGGTGCTGATGGCTGTTGAAATGCGAGCGTGCCTCAAATAGTACGCATCTTTACAGGAGAAAGTAGCATATGACCATGTAAATAGATCATTGTAGTGCAGCCCACGTGGAGTTGTGCTGCTTTTGTAAGTAGAGGAGCAGAAGCTGAGGTGGGATGTGCTGAGGAGCAAGGACGGGTAGACAGAGGCTAGCTGAGACTCTCAAGGGAGCTGGAGCTTCAGGTGGACACTGACTTAATTTAAACTTCAGTGGTTGTGATGATCCTTTGGTAACAACTCAGGCTTTTATAAATTTTGGGGGAAAGA
>NW_009608603.1:1158-12830 GCF_000690535.1 Cariama cristata
TTTTTGGGAAAAGTTTGTCTGGGTGTAAACAGATACCCAGACACATACAGTCATGGGGAGGAGGGGGGACAGAACCCACAAACAGACCAGAACAATTGTGAAGTAAAAAAGGCTGTCCAGAAAATGGTTCTTCAGAACTCAATAACCCAGTACGTTTCCATCCAAAAGATTGTGTGGTCATCTGGCTTTTTAGAAGAAAGGTACTAATTATTAATGCAGATGAAGCAGTTCAGCTTTTTGCTGTTCTCATTTAATTTATGAGCCTTCAACCTCGTCACAACCAGAATACTTTTCTTCTTTTGACATTTCTGTTTCACACTAGATCTCTGCATTGCCTTCTCCGTTCCTGCATACCTTTAAAACTGGTCCTTTATTCCTTCTGCCCTTCTCTCGAACGTGGCTTACTTCCTGAGCTCTGCCCCAGCCTCTCCTCCTCTAGAGCAGGAACGGTCCAAACGCCACTCTCTGTGTCTCTGCCTGTCCTTGCTTGTGCCTCAGACATCCTTTCTGCCGTGCTCGCCAGAATTCAGGGAGTTTCACCTGCCCTCTTTCTGCTGGACTTACTGTGATATTTCCTGTAAACGGTGCTGGGACGGGCACAATGCATCCATCTACTTCTGCTGTTGTTTACACACATAAACATATTACATAGGTAGATTCCACTGACACTTATGTAATTCAGATATTATCTGTCCCTTGAGCTGATTTATAAATGAGACAGCAGATACAGGTACTTTTGTGCATTGGTTACTGCTCGCCCAGAAGAGAGTTGTTATTCAGCATGCTCTTAAAAAAAACAAAGCAACATGTGACTGTCCCTGTTAAATATACTGCAAGTAGCAAACACATGATCTAGTTGTTGCCACATAGCCTCTATTGCTTAACAATAACACTTAAAAATGCTTACTGAAAAAAGGCTAAGCAAAACACAGTTATTGGATTCTTGAGCCTAAAATATTTTCAATAAATGAATAAATAAACTTCGGCAGAGAAAGTCCTCGAGATTATTTTATTTTGTTACCACCTATGTTGAACACTAAAAATTAAACGTGTCCCAAAATAAAAGATCTTTAGCTGCAGGAAGACGTGCAATGTACTGACCAGCTTCTTTTTCACAGCTCTTTCTGTGAGACTTTCCAGCTCGCTAACAAAAGCGCCCCCGCATTTTGGCATTTCATCGTGTTTATTAGCAGAGATGTCAGTGCGCGTACTTCTGCACGTCATACTGTAATGTCACGCTGGGGAGGATCAACAGTCTCATATTTTACATGCCTTTTATGCAAAATCACTGGGTTTATTCTGGTTCTGTTTTCAATTATGCCAAGCAGGTTCCTGGGTGGAACTCCACTTCAGCAGTAATGGAAATGGCAGTGGAAACACCGTCGCTCCAATGAGCCAAGAACAAGTACCAGCCTCTATTTCCATTCACAATGGTGACATGGAAAAAATACTCCTTGATGCTCAACATGAATCTGGGAGAAGCAGTTCAAGGGAAAGTTCACATTGCGACAGGTAAACAAAATGCTTTATTGTAAGCAAGGTAAAGGTCACTGTTACACAAAGCCATTTTTATGCACAAGAGGCAAAGACAAGTACAGAAATGCTTACGTACGTGTGTGTATTTACATATGCACGTGCATATACATATATGCACATGCAGAGAGGAAGAGATAGGAAAATCTCATATTAAAAAATATTACGTAAATAAAAATATTTATATAAACAATATGAAAACATTTAAAAATATTTGTATTTAAATACTAGAGTAATGCTTGAGTAGAAACCTGTCCTGAAACCAGAAAGAAGGGCAGGGGACTCTGGAGGACTTCTCACATCTCCTGAAGATGCCATCTTGGGGTTTTGGTGTGTCCTGTTAAAGGAGTCCAGCAGCAGCGGCTGAACTTCCTACAGGTGTGCTGCTTGTGTGCAGGCAGCAGCCTGGTTCTAGTAAATAAAACACTCCAGAGCCATGTGTAGCTGTCATTCTAAAGGATCAGTCCTTGTGCAGGCAATGTTAGCGCTGTTCTTAAGAGCGTGTAGTGCTACTAACACTGCTGCCTGGAACACGAATGTCAGAGAAAGGTGATGAAAAGCAACTTTTGTTTTGTAAGGAAGTACCTCAGTTAATAGTTCTTAGGTAATTGCTAAAGAGTTGTCCCATATCTAGTTTACAAAGCGTAACAGATTTCTAGGAGTATAACACAATAAAACAACTTGCATCTGATGCAGATTGTCAGTGTTATTAATTCATTTATTTGATTTTGATGCGCTGTGAAGTCTGCGGCCTAAAGTTTATGTTTGAAAAAAAAAAAAAAGGAACTACAGGACTCAAAATAGACAGTAGGATGCAGAACTTCCTAGTCTTATCTGGCTAGTTTGAATTCACACAATGCCCACTTCTATTCATCATTTGCTGCCCATTGTTATTTAGTAAGTAACAGGGGCCAAATCATTGATCCTCATGGGCATTTCTCTGCACTGCTGAAAAACAGCTCTCTGCAGCAAGCCTCTTGGCAAATTGTTAGACAGTCAAAGATTAATCGAATATGATGGCTGGACTATGTCACCCATTGACAGATTAATCTCTTGAATTATGGTTAGGGCACTGTAGCTCTTCAGGAGAACTGTGCGTATAAGCTTCACTGACTAGCTTTTAGTCCATACCATAAGCAACATCATTAAAAGTTTAATGAGTTCTTTCTTACTTGCCTTCTCTTTTTATCAAGCCCTCCTCGTTCCCAGACACCTCAGGACAGTCACAGAGCTTTGGAAATAGAGAGTCACAGCAGTGGAGAAAAGAATAGCTTTCAGGTAAAAATCTCATCTTGCTTTGGGAGAAAGTATTTCTTACTCTCATTGTTTGAAAACCAGCATTAGGAAATAAGAGGTGAAGCTGCTAATGTAGAGACTTAAGTAACTGAAGAAACTTTGCAGAATCAGGCTTTGTGTATTTGTATCTGACTTGCATGGATTTTTTTTTTTTTTTTAAATCTGTAACCTGAGATTTTTTCTGAAGAATTTAAGTGCCCTAATCTATTGTCTTCTAAAATGGGTGAGTTCTCAAATGCCTCTTTCCAGCCACAAGTTGAAAAGGCCAACCTTCAGATCTTATAAGTAGCTTTCAGGAAAAAAGAAAATCCAGAAGATAACTGCTAGTCTAGAATTTGAGAGAGCTGGAGTCAGCACCTTACTAAGCCTCCAACTTCTGGTGATCCCGAGACATCTTCTCTATCATGGTTTCACTTGTCCTGTGAAGTGGGCGTTATTCTTCTCTACTCAATAGGTCGATTGTGATGTAAGTCTAACAGATTGTGAGACAACTGGATTTTATGTTAAGGTGCATAGGAAACGCATCGATAGGGTGGGTGTATGCATGGTTATATAGGTGAACATTAACGTTCTGTGGACAATTTACCATGCAGAAGTTTCCTCTTCCCTCTTTGACTGTTGACTTGATGCATCTCGTGCATCACCTGCAATTACATTTTATTTAAATGCACTACCACTGGTGGATTATGAATTTAAAAAGTCAATTTGACAGCAGCAAAAATTTCTAGAGTGGCTTAAATGTGACAGCCAATAACATACATTTTCAAAGCACTGCCATAGCTTTATGATTCCAGTAATTTTAACAACTAGTACTTAACATCTACATGCTGCTTGGAAAAACTCACTGCTATTTCTAATTTCACTTTGTAAATTTGTTTACATACTTGCAAGGAGAATTAATAAATACATTTGAGAAAAGAGTAGGGGAAAAGAATACTGTGTATTAACTATGTTTTATCAATATATAGCTTATTGCATGATGACAGGCTAAAATCTCAAGTCTTCACTGTAGTTAGATACTAGGTTTAGTATGAAAAAAAACTACTTGCAAAACATTTTGAGGAGTGAGGTGTTAAAAGTAAGTAAATTTCACTGCTCTTCCAAAGACTTGCTGTATTATCTTCAGTAAGTCACTCTCCCTGCACTGTTTACGTACAAAGAGATACTGTTTTCTCCTTAAATTGAAATATATGCCATGCCTGTAACTAATGCTTACAGGGTTAGCAGTTAGCAACTAGAAATCAAGATTATATTTCAGTTGGAGCCTCTGCATGAGAAGAAATAGCAGTGTATGATCAACTGGCAAAAGTTACCAGCACTAAGTTACTTGTGCTCCAATGTGCAATGTTATTTCTTTAATTCTAGTAAGAACTCGTGACCTTTGCACTTTAAAAAAAAAAAAAAAGGTGATTTCTTCCATCGCCTGCTTTTTTCACTTACTATTGTTTATCATCTATAGCTGCATGTGCACTGGCTATTCTCATCTCCGGGTCTCCTTGATTTCCTTGGCTGGCTGTACTAGTTCATGGGTTATCTTTTTCTACCCAGCGTTATGAATTTTTAAAAACAAAGTCTATGTGCTCACTGTTTGTACAGTACTTAACCTTGTGGGGTTTCAACTTCATACAGCTTCTAAGTTACACAGCGGTATCAATACTACATAGATTTAATCAGTTCTCAAAATTCCATGCGCTGTGCTTGGTCCCATTGCCTCTTCCTTTATGTGAAACTCTCCCCAGCATCTCTACAACTCCTACAGGAATCTAGCTGAATGAATTACCACCTTTAGGTTAGCTACATACATTACTGGAAATTAATTCTTTTAACTTTATACTTCCAGAAAACCCTTCATGTGTTTAAAGATCATTATTTTTAGACTTTGAGAACAAATAATCGAAAGTTAGAAACCGATCAGAATTAAACTTGCCTGGACAATTTTATTTCCATCCTGAAGTGTGTATGTGTGCACATATAGCTATTTTAGTTCTCTGATCAGATACTATTTTTATCACAAGACCTTGGCTTCATTTAAAGCACATGTATTAAGCAAGAAACTATATTCTTATCCAGCATTTATGCTATTGATTGGGTTTTTTTTCTGTGCAGATGTGTGCAGATAGACCTGGGCTCACTTCACCTATGTTCCCAATACTGGCCCCAAAGCCAGGCAGCGTTACAAGACTAGAATTACTTTTGCTTGACTTGTCTTAGCTTGATCCAGGATTTTCAGATAAGTGTGACATCCATCCAGTTTTGAATGCAGGCAAAATGTTTCTTCTGCCAAATGTCAATCAGATGTGTGAACGGGAGATATTTTTGGATTCTGTATGTAAGGATTAAATGCAGGGCTCTGGCATTTTATTTCCAGGGTAGTCCTTGCTTAAGCAAATATGGGATATGGATATGGCATTTTCCATTCACAGCCTGCTCTGAAGACAGATCTCCCTCCTCCCCCTGTCTTTATCTAGTTTCTAAATACTTCCATAAAAGTAATACAGAGAGTCCACAGTGGGAAGAGGTGTGAGAAGTGAGCTTCAGAAGTAGTCCAGCATATGCTCTTAGGTGCAGAACAGGGTCTTTGTTTCGCAGTACTAACACCCTGCCTATCACGTAGTACTGAGTACTGTTTGATAATGGCTCTTTGTTTTAGTCTGAAGAAGATTTTCTTGAAAGGAGGAGAGAAGTAGAAAGGCTGCTGAAGAAGAATGCTGACTGGATATGGGATTGGTCCAGCAGGCCGGAGAACATCCCACCTAAGTGAGTACTGTCAGTGTTCCTGGATGAACTCGGATGCAGCATTTGCTTCCCTAAGTCTAAATACGTATCTGTTAATGCTGTGACTGTTTTCTTCCTCAAAACTAGGGAATTCCTTTTTAAACATCCCAGGCGCACAGCTACTCTCAGCATGAGAAATACCAGTGTAATGAAGAAAGGGGGTATATTCTCAGCAGAATTTTTGAAGGTTTTTCTTCCATCTCTGCTTCTTTCTCATTTGCTTGCCATTGGACTAGGGTAAGTTTCAATTTAAAAAAAGAAAAAAAAGGTAGATTCCCTTCCCCCTCCCCGTTTTCTGTGAGACCTAATTCTGACTCCCAGTTCCCTCATTGTCTAAAGGATGAGTAATACATGAAGACAGAGGGTTATTCAGGAAGTGCTTTCTGCTTGTCTGCTTGCGCTATTGCTGAATGTATCGAGTTTTCCTTTTCTGCTTTTCTCACTAGTTGAGTTTTTTTCAAAATAATTAAGGGGCAGTGAGATTAGGAGTTTTGTATACATATACATATATATATATATATAAAAAAAAATTACAGTTGTACTTACACAATACTTGATTCCATTGGAGATACAACTTTTAATCTCACAAGTAACACAAAGGAGAAAGATATTATTTAATACACTTTAAAATTCCACGCCCACCTGGGAGGGATGGGGGACACCAAACAAAAGAGGAATTGGTTTTCTTTAGAGGATTCAGGGGTTGGAAGATTCTTCCTTAGAAACAGCTACAGGACACAGACTAAAGGGAAGAGATTAAAGGCCTGTTAGTCAGGATCAGAGTTTGCCTGCGACTAAGCATGGCAGATTCCTTGATAATGGCAAAGAATGGTGGGAATCCAGGCACGTCTCCCATTAGTGTGCTGTACCAGACGGGAGGGCTTAGGGGAGAGGTCCGATGAGCTCCCAGGTGAGGCCTGTTCTCCAAGGAGCCTGCCCTTAGCTCCGGTCCTGCTCTTCCTCTGCTCCCTCCCCTGCGTAAACTCTGAACCTCATCAGGGCTGCAAAAGTTGAGGGTGAGGGGATGCAAGGGATTGAGGGGATGAGGAGGACTCTGCTCAGCTACTGCAGCTGGAAGGAGGGATGGCCCAAATCTTCTGTGGTCCCTGCGGTATGCGTAATTTTGGATGGATGAAGGCAGAGGTTATCTTCCTGGACAAAATCAAGATCTCGGCCACATAATACTGTAAAAGTCACATGCAACTAATATAAGTCCTTCCAAAATTAAAATGAGTAGCTGCACAAGATAGAATAAAAGGATAATGGAATTTTCCTTTCAAAATAAACACAAGTTTGATGGTGTAAGTACTTACTTTCTTTTTGGTCGCTTCCACCACTGCTGTAAATTTGCATCATTCCAGTTCCACAAAGAGTGAGTAACAGTCATCTTCAGAAAGTGCTTCATGTAATATTAGTAAAATAGTTACGCTTCAAAACAATAATTTCTTTAAGCCAAACGAAGTAAATGAATAGAAGAAGCAATGTAGGGCATCTGTGAAAGCATACCAAGCTGGGAAATAATGACCAGACAAGTAGTAAGAAAGATGTGAAGATGATAGTAAATTGAAAGGTTTGCAAATTTCAGATGTATTTAGCAAACAGAAAAACTGAAGATAACAAAACGAAAAAGGAATAAAACATCTGACTAGGAGAGCTCCTGAAGCAGTGTGTTCTTGCCAACAGCATCCTTCCCTCCGCCTGTCGCATTCCTGAAACTGGACAGCTCACGCGGAATTATTCAGTCTTAGACCTTGGGGAGCGTTGTTAGACAAGGGTATGTCCAAAGTCACTACCAACTGAAAACCGCGTTTCATAGTAGTCACTTGATTTGCCTGCTTAATGATAGCTGGCCCTGCTGCTCCTGCCAGATGTGACAGACCTCGTAACCTGATGACAAAAAGAGCGGTCCTTACGTGCTGTGCTTTCTTCTTGAAATGCGGTGCAATGCTTACTGACGCTGTGCTCTTGATCCTCAGGGTTTACATTGGAAGACGCCTTACGACCACAGCTGCAAGCAGTACGTTTTAAAGGCACCTGAAACCTGGCTTCGAAGCAGAGCAAATGCTCATCTGGGAGTACAGGAGGTGAAGAGCAGAAACGCCCGAGCTAGCCATGACTGTGTGTGATCAGTGTGCACTTGGTCTGTAAATGTTGTGTTCCTAGTTCAGCAAGGATGGGAAAAGAGACGCTAAAGCTAATGTATCGTATATAGTCTTCTGGGTCGATTCATAGAGCATGTTTCAGGTGCATTAACATCTGTTATCTTGCTTTGTAGTGAAGTATCTTTGAAAATTATAAGAACTTGATGTTTAAAACCAATCCTAGCTTTAGTATAGCAATTGTGATTCAGCCAGGTATTCATCTGAACTGCTGTTTCTTTCTCCTTCGTAGATGTGAATATTTATCACTGCTACTGTCATCTTGACAATAAGGGATTAGCCCAAAACAATGTGTGGCCTTATGTATCATATACGGGAATTCAGAGAAGCTTTTACCTCACTTGAGGCAGTTCCTTCCCTACGTAGGTGTTGCTTAGCTCTCTTTCACCTTTGTGTGAGACATTGAGAGACGCAGGCAGCTGGAAGAAACGAGCGTACGAGTAACACTTCCATCAGTTTTCACTAGTTCAGAGCTGATGCGCAACAGCCTGAATTAAAATTTGGACTTTAGTGCCTAATAAATAGCTTTTGCAAAGACACTTATTTAACTCCCCGATTAACAGAAGTTCCTTCCGTTGTATCTATTTGCAGACTACTGCTTCTCAGTCTTTTTATCTGTAAAATAATAAATTTGCATCTTACACTTGCCTCATCCTTGTATAGATTTAAAAAAGGCTGGCCTGCGTATTTGTTTTTACTAATGGAATGCCTTTTCATTCAGTGATTTTTACCTTATTTAATGAGAAGAAAATGAACGTTTGCCAAAATACCATGTTTTATATATTTAAATAAAAAGGTTCCTCGTGCATTCAGAGTTTTCTTCTTTTTCTCTAATAGTTGTTGAAAGTGGTTGGCAAAGCTCATGTGTGAAATTCTTGTCTAACGACAGTTGACTTGCACGACTGACAAGTAAGGAAGGAGTTTCCATAGAAAACAACTTCATTGCTTATTCTGAGACTTGAATATGGCTAAGCTATCAGTAGAAGTCACGCAGTAAACAGAAACTCACTGAACTTGCAAATACGTGTTCTACTTTGTACCGTCATTATCATTTAGAAATAAATTTGCTTTCTACTTAGCCTGTATTTAGCAGTACTGACTTTTTCTTCTGTGCTTGCAGTGGAGCCTCTAGCGATGGGGTTCGTGGCGCCTTGTTGTGCCGTAGGGAGTCCGTCGCTGGCCCTCACCCCGGCCACGGGACCAGATGCTGCCGTGCAGGGCGGCACGGGCATTTCCTTTTCCGTGGGAGTAAATCACTTGTTCTCACTCGTAGGAACGTGAACACACGTCTTTTACAGGGGGACCAGGATCTGTTTGCCTTTTTGCTGTATGTTTGTTTGCAATAAAATGTGGCTTTATGGAATTATATTAATTTCTGAATAATATTTCCCATACATTAAAATGGACAGTTTTTTTTTAATCTGACTACAGTTGGAGTTGAACCTCAGTGTTGCACCAAAATAGTATTAAAAACATTGGTATCAGAATTAGTACTAGAGCTGCTGCTTCTCCGCCTTTGAAAGAACAACTTGGTGTTTTTTTGTTGTTGTTGTTTTTTTTTTTAGTTGGTGTTTTGTTGTTGTTGTTGTTTTTTTTTTAAACCATTGCATCCCAATTTAACTAAAAGGTTCCTTTATAAATAGTGCTAAAGCCCCAGTGCCTCACACCCCATGTTCTTTCACTTACAGGCGGGAGAGCGGGGTATTCTGTGAGCTCCAGCACATGCACACATGCATGTTTTATTTAACCAAGGTCCTTGGTGTTTTCTTTTTTCCTTTGTGTTCGGTATTTCTTGTTTTTGCTGGAAGATCCATTGACTGCATTGGAAATTCCCTGGGTTCACGTTCCATTATGCCTGGTATTTTAAAAAGATTCACAGAACCTGTTAAAGGCATCTTAGAATGGCAGCGAAGTGATAACGTGCTTGCGTACTCCTCCTGTGTATTGCAAAGGGAGATGGTGTGGAAGTGTCTGTCGGGGGTAAGGGAACTGCATCGGTTCATTGTTCTTTTCTCCTTCCTCTTTTCAAACACGGGAGCGAAGCAATTCCGCGTGGCCAGGAACAGCGCGCCCAGCCCGACAGCCCTGCGAGGGAGAGCTTTGGGAACAAAGGGCCCTGCGGCCGCCGGCACCGCGCCCCGGCCTGGAAGGGAAGATGGCAGCAGCCGGAGCGCTGGCAGATGGAAACACCCCAGCGTCAGCTCCCCTCGAACCTTGCCGTGTCCTACGTAACCGTTATCACAGACTATCGTAGGAAAATGAAGAAAATGTCCTGTATACTTAAACCATCTTATTCACATATTTATCATTACCAGCACCTTGACAAGTGCCATATCCAGTATCTGTCACAGCTGCTGAGAAAACATTTCTCATTTACATTGCTACTTTGATTTGATGTTACAGTGTCCTTTTTTTAATTATTATTCCACCAGCTCCACCAGCCCTTGGGCTGACACCCGTGGGTGTGTGTATCAGCCCTTACAACATCCATCTCACGCAGCGTGGGCCCCTGCCCCGCAGGTCATCACAGCCCAGAAACCCCCTTGCTCCTGGCCGAATGGTCACTAAAATCGGTGTGGTCAAACTGCAGCGAGTGAGCGAGTGGGTGCCAACAGCTCCAGCCGGGAACGGGGCGGTGGCGAAGTCACCTCGGTCGCTCCTTCCACAGTCACAGACAGTGAACTTTATTTCAGCTTAGGCACAATGAATGAGGGTTTTAGAGATAGGCAGTTACCTGTGCATGTGCAGGTGTGTGCTACTTTTCCAAAAGCTGTTGAGCAGAAATAGTTTGTCCATTTTCGGTTACTGCAAGAAGCTGAAGGTAATAACCACAGACAGGCTGTGTAGGTACAGGGGTAACCATAGACACCAAGGTGTAGGTACAGGGTAACCACAGACACCAAGGTGTAGGTACAGGGTAACCACAGACAGCTGGGTGTAGGTACAGGGTAGCCACAGACACCTGGGTGTAGGTACAGGGTAACCACAGGCACCTGGGTGTAGGTAAGCTGCCTGCAATTAGCTGTTGCATCAAGAACGCAGCAGCCGGGTGCGCTCAGGGGTGCTAAGGCTGCACGCGGGTGCTGGGGTGCTGCCGTACACGGGTGTCCCACACCAGTAGCACTCCATTTGCCCCCAGTTTTAGGACCATCATTCAGAAAACCTCATATGCCACCCACTATCCCACCATGGTTACATGACATGCCCAAGGCGACGATTACCCATTTCAGAAAAGAACAACATGTGAAACACCTAAAAGAAAGGCATGGATGGGTGATGTCCGTATCAGAGGTTTGTGTTCATAGCAGCAACTTCTCAGGCCACCCTGATCCAAGCTGAAGTGGGGTACACATAATGATTATTTTTAATGTGACTGAAAAAAGCAAAGTTAATTAAAAAACCCCAAACCTAGTCATCGTGGTGCCATTAAACTAGCAAAATATTTGACATCATTATCCAATTACTGGTCAAGGCGTTCTTGTAGAGCTACATCAGGTTTCTATGGTCAAGTGTTGGCCTTTTGCCTATGTGTTTTCAACAATGATTTCTGTAATAGAAGCCTCCTACAAATTTCATGGTTATCAATTTTTTAAAACAGTTTTAAAGTGCACAGGCTTCTCTAAATCCATGGAACCAGCAGACAAGTAGTCCAAAAGAAATATAAACACGAACAGAAATGGCCCAGAACTGCCTTAACATGCCAGATATTGACAAAATTTGCACTGAAGACTTTAAGCTGTTTGATATTCGTACTTCATTCCAGAGGAAATGGAAAATTCCGTCAATTTTAAACACAGCCCACTTCCAGTCCAAGGAGCTTTATTTCTGTAGAGAGACAAAGTGAGTAAAACTTGGTATAACTTGTTTAACGAACCTCATTCCCAGTTGTGCTTCCAGCCGTGGCCCCGA
>NW_009608604.1:0-14999 GCF_000690535.1 Cariama cristata
CGGCCCAGCCTTAAACGGTGACAGAATTACATAATCTGAACCCCAAAGTAATGAATTAGTTCTTTCAGTATAACCTACCTAGGCCCTCTGGATGACCAAGTATATTGATTTGCTGGCAGTTTTTCTCTTAAAGAGTATTCAGCGACCATCATGTCAGGTGATACATAGGCGCCAACACCTGTAAAAAAAAAAATATTCAAGCACTTCAGATGTACAAAATTTTATTAAAAGCAAAAATAAAATATTACTGTGTTTTAAATTCATTATGAGAAGAATTTTTGCTTGACATTTAAGAACGGAAAGACACGTTTTCCACCTGATTAAATCTAGATATTTTTACAAAGTAAGTTCAAAGCAGCATGCTACGCAGTAACAATGCTGATGGTCATACTGTAGAATAGCAAAATACCATGTAAACTTCAAAGTTTCATTTTTATTCAACTGGAATAGAATGTACTCACCTTCTACATTTCTTTTACAACGGATCACTTTTACATGTCTCCACTCTCTCCCACACCCCTCTGGCTGTGTTTATACTGTTACAAACTACACCAACCATACCTCGAAGCAATCTGTGTGAATCGGTTCATGTTTACACAGCTCACAGCTACACCACCTGGAGCAGATGGCTACATCCACACAGCTCAAAGACAGCGATGAGACAGTCGTTACTTTCCTGTGTACCAGTTCAAAGTGCCCAGAGCACATCAATGACTATGACAAAGCCCGCTAAAGTTGTATTTTTACAACATGATGTCAAGGATGCGCACTGCATCCATGACGTGTACCTGTTCTAAAGTGCACATTCCGTTTTCTCTGTGGCACAGGCACTATCAGGATGGCAGAAAACTACCATACCAAGGTGACAAAAAAATTTGGCAAGGTCCATGTCCATACTGACTGTGTGAACTAAGCTAACCTGTCAACTGTATTTTGCCTTATCCTCAAAAAACCCACCCTATCTGGTTCACTCCAGGTGGAGGACAAGGAGCAAGCTACTTTGCCTGCAGAACGAATGATCACTGAGTCTCTAGAGCGATACACCAAGTAAGCTGAATTGACAGAGCAGATGCACTGCAAGAGCAAAGCAATCGCAGACCTGAAAAGAGCTTGATAGTTCCAGTTCCAACCCCCAGTCGCAGTAGTGGAATAATTGCAGATCAACTTTTGGAAAGTAACAGAGTGTTAATTCTACTAGCCATCCTGAAATAGCGCCTCTCCAACTTTGAAGTCTACATGCTAGCCTCCTTGCATGAGAATTGAGATTTAATAAGCACCTTGTATAATGCTGTAAAGCAGCATCAGAGGATTTATGTAAAAATTAAGATGAGGGAAGCTACCCCCACATGCTAGACATTTTGCTTAGGCTTATACCTCAATCTTTCACTGAAATATCAAAAACATGCACTAGCCCACCAGAAAAAACAATTCTTATGCCAGTAATAGACTTGCACAGAAGTGGCACTGCAGCTGAAAGAGCTCTTCCCCTAGAAGGACTTGTCTAGGTCACGTCATGGGATTACATTCGAGCCAAATTAAAAAGCTTTGTTTCACTAGAAATAGAAATTAGAGTATCTGATGAAGACAGATGATCTAAAACTGTGGTTCTGACAATTCAGAATGCATTACAAGACTTTCCAGAAGATTAATTAGAATCCAACTTGCTCATATTTTCTACAAGTTGCATTTACCAGCAGCTAACAGTCTGAGTGAAGTGGTGTGTTCAGACAGTTACAGTAAAAAAACCAAATTATCTTGGAACCTTCAAATAGGGCAGACCACAAAGATTTATTTTAATTTTATACAAAGCCACATCAAATCAAGACCATCCGCCTCCTACTTCTGTTTTCTAAATAAGTAAGGTCTTGAATTCTAAGAAGATAACAATCTGAACTTTTATATCTAAGCACAAGCAAGTGCCTTCCTCAGACTAAATCTTGTAGCCCAGCAGTCTTTGATTTTTTTTTTTTTTTAGATTTAGTTCAGCAATCAACCAGTGATCTCAAACATGTAAGACAAGTATAAAGCTGGAAAAGATAGAAGCTGAATACTGTCAAAATTTTTTTCGAAAACAAATTATTTACCTATTACACTAGATGTAGTTCCACCAGGACATCCTACTGTAGAAAGGCAAGGGCCATTATTTCCTGCACTTGAAACATAGATCACATTGTGTTTCCACACTGCTTCATTAATTACTTCACAAATCCTCCTGATGTAAGAGAAAAAAAGTCATTTAATCAACAATATTGCTTTTTTCCGACAGGGGAAAACTCCCATTCCTAGTAGAATCTCTGTGACCGGTCAGAGAACAAGGAATATTATGCAGCCGCCTTCTCACACCTAGCAGAGGCAGTTCCAGCTCAGAAGCTGACCACAAATAATACCTTCTGGTTTTAAAAAGGAGTAACAGTTATGTAGCAATATTAGGTCTTCAAAAAAAAACCTCACAGATTATGTGGCTTTCCAACTACAAGCATTCTTTATTATTCTAAAATATTCTTTGTATTACAAATCAATAGCACTTTCGATAGGTTTACTTAACTTCTGAAGACAGTTAAAAATGTAAACTGCAGTTTAATGTATATGAATCATTTGAGTCTGCAGAAGTCACTCTTACTGACAGTTCATTTACACAAAGTTCAACAAATGTAATTCCACTTCTGTGATATTAAAATACTTTATATTAACCACAGTAGTACTCACCCAGAATTTGGCCAGTGTGTTGCCTCTCCATAGCTATAGTTGACAAGATCACATTTGTATTTTATTGCTTCTATCATCTGACAAAGTGAAAATAAAAGCTAAAATACATACTAGTCATAGAACAAGTCACTTAAGGAATGGCAAAAAACATCTGCTTAAACTGATCTGCCACAGGTATAAGAAAAAGGGATAAACTTCTTCTGACTCTACAAAAGAAAATAATTTAATTTACTTCAATCAGTTATTTAAGTGGTATTTTCCCAGTGAACAAACAGAATAAAAACCCCGACTCCCTGAACAGTCTTATTCTTGCTATGTTCCAAGCTACAAATTAAAACATTACCCTAAGAGAAAGCTGCAGACATCATTAGTATTGTCTCAAATGTCTAACGTAAAATTCTCCTTTCCTGTGCAGTTTGGTTAAATTCCAAAAAGTCACAAAACCATTATTGTACGTCTTCATGTTGCTACAGCAAGATATTCTACAGGTCACAAATATAATTCTCTGTTTTCAGTTCCTTTTCTTGTGTAAAATTTTGCCTTGTCAACTCACCATATGGAAAAAGTCTGGGGCCTTTCATCATTAAAAAAAATTTTCCTCACTCTCTTAAGAAACAGAGTTAAAACAAATTCAGCCACGTGGGTATATACTAGCCTCTATTCCAGATTTATTTAAGGATTCTATAGTTAGATCTAAGTAACCATGAAAAAAAAAATACACTCACAACACAGAACAAGGAACTTTAAATAAGTATACAAGTAGCTTAGCCCATGTCTCAAGCTAGCCAGACACACTGCAACTCTATCAGTCTGAAAAACCCTGTAAGCGCTCTATGCAACAGAAGTCTTGTTTTATATTAAAACATTCATCTTACAATATGTTTTAAAATATATTCTGATTGGTTTTGCGTTATTTTTGTTTGGTTTGTACTGTTTTATTTGGGGGGGGAGGCGGTGTTTGGTTGTGATTTTTTTTACTGGAAATATTCTAGAAGCACAAAAATGCGCAGTCTATAAGGAAGCAGAGCAGAAAGTGTTCCACAATATTCTACAATTAAGTCACACAGCTGAGATTAATCATTTATTCAGTGAAATACCCACAGCTCTTATTAGACCAGTGCCAGTTTCCATTGTACTTAGTCTCGTATCGCCAATCTTGATTGCAAGAATCTGAGCTCCAGGAGCCACACCATTTCGTTCTGGTTCTTCTGGAAAGTATCCAGCTGCAATACTAGCCACGTGTGTTCCATGTGCTCCTGAGGAAATGAAAAGTGGTATCACTCATATGTTTACTGAACTTAATTTATACCAATTTAATTCACTACAGTTCAATTAATTTTCACTTATGGAGCTGTAAGTATAGAAATCCAGTTGGTGTTCCCCAGAGCTCAGTACTCGGGCCAGTTCTGTTTAATGTCTTTATCAATGATCTGGACAAGGGGATCAAGTGCACCCTCAGTCAATTTGCAGATGACACCAAGTTAGGTGGGAATGTTGATCTGCTGGAGGGTAGGAAGGCTCTACAGAGGGATCTGGACAGGCTGGATCAATGGGCCAAGGCAAAGCGTATAAGGTTCAACAAGGCTCAGTGCCGGGTCCTGCACTTGGGTCACAACAACCCCATGCAACGCTACAGGCTTGGGGACGAGTGGCTGGAAAGCTGCCCAGCAGAAAAGGACCTGGGGGTGCTGGTTGACAGCTGGCTGAATAGGTTTAGATTGGATATCAGGAAGAATTTCTTCACTGCAAGGGTTGTCAAGCATTAGAACAGGCTGCCTGCCTCACCATCCCTGGAGGTATTTAAAAGACATGTAGATGTGGTGCTTAGGGACATGGTTTAGTGGTGGACTGGGTAGTGTTAGGTTAATGGTTGGACTCAATGATCTTAAGGGTCTTTTCCAACCTAAATGATTCTGTGATGCTATAAAATGAGCCCAGGGTTCAAATCACTTTATTTAATAAACATCATATTATAAGAGTTTAAAAAAAAAACAAAAGCCAGTAAACAGCAGCAATCTGCAAAATAAAACAGCTTTTTGAGGTGAGAAAGGAGGCAGCAGGCAGGGAGAAAGGAAGTATTAACTTAATTCCACTAACAAAAGTTACTTAAAAGGCTCAACACTTCCTACTCAAAGTTATGAAAATTATACCTGAGTCAGATAGTGGTGATTAAGAAAAAATAATCGGAAATAAAACTGCACAGAAGTATAAGAAGAAATCTCTCAAAAAAAGTTACCATTGATTCAGAAACCAGAACTGCTTCCGTAGTTCTACTGAGATGGGATAGTTTCATGAGAAATTAAGAGTATTTTTCAAATCAAATATATCCATACCACCTTAACCACTCAGGATGCTTCCAAAACAAAACATGACTGTATAAAGAATATGCAAATACAGATTCAGAGTGGTTGGAGCTACGGCTATAGTGACACCTGCCATCACAAAAAAGTTTGGATAAACCAAAGTAAAGATTAATACCCCTTTTGCTCATGGATATCTTATTTCACATTAAATTATACAAGCAGAAAGGATAGCAACTAAATAAAAAAAATATAAATCATCATCCTATACTTAAGAAACAAAACAAAAAAGGTACTTTGACAGAAGGTTCTCTATTTTAGGTTTAAAGATGAGGGAACATCTTAAAGAGTACCTAAGTATATGCATGTGAACACAAAGTTGACAATATTTCAGGCAAAAATGCAAGCAAGTTTGGTAGTGAGCTGTCATTATAAGTTTAGTTCAGGAAATCTGAATACTGATCTTAATTGCCGTAGTAATGAATGCTGTATTAAGACAGCTGCCTTGAGCCATCCCAAGTATCTGAATCAGGATCCAATACAAATTGCTGCTTCTCACAATACCTACCCAGTAGCAAAATTTTCTTAAGATTACTTTCATTTACCTCCACTTGTCACAATGGAAAGAAGGTTTCCATCATCATATATGTTCACAGAATAATTCAACATCTCAGATGTTCCAAAAGATCCATATTCCTGAGCCTCTTTGTAGGTTCTCAGCACTGTACAGCTAGTTAAGTCACCACTCTCACTTGTATCTATGCAGGCTCTGTCAACAAAAAAAAAAACACAACACCAAAAAAAGGCAATTTTGAAGCTGCTGTAAACTTTCGGTTATCTCCCTCCTGCCCCCAGCAAAGAGTACCACAAAGACTTCTGGTTCTGTGTTTACAGTATCTTCCTTCTTTAAGTCAATACTTTTAAACCTGGTTGTTTACACTTAGATTCAGAAACTACAAAGATCTCCAAATAAACTGATTGTCAAATGCTACCAAATTCAAATAAATCTCTCTCTGAAAAGCAAACATATAGAAATTCAGGCAATTTCTTCAAGGAAGAAGTTTTACTAAAGCTAGCTGTTCAGTGCTGGTACACAAACATTTGAAGTCTAACCCACTGTTCTCTACGATGCACATTAGGAGTCAAGAAAAGGGCCATATCACATCCTGAAGTTTGTGTAAAGACTTCTGTTTTTTTGGTGGGTTTTCTGGGTTTTTTTGTTCTTGTTGTTGTGTTGGTTCCCCCCCCACCCCATCACCAATGAATACTCAAAGCATTTTTACTCTGCCTCAGAGGAAAATCCTACAAGTTTACACTTTATATCATGCTGTCTTTAGTAAAACTTCATTCTACCCCATCTTCATTTGGGACTGAAACTTTGGCATGAAATTCCAATGATACAGTAGGATTGTTTTAAAGCAAGTAATATTTAAGACCTCTGTAAAGAGGGTAGATTCAAAAGTTAACACAGTCTTCAATGCAAGCTGTTGTTTTATGTGTAGAACAAGACATCTTAGACAAGTTTAGGCATTTACCTCCAGGTCTCACCGTCGTTCCATACTAGACAATCATATACTGGGCCAGGATCACTATATTTTTTCTCAAAAGAATTCAACAGTTCCACTTGATTTTGAAGTTCTTCCTTTATCAGCTTATTCACCTAATAAGGCAACAAAAATACGGTTAAGAGTATTTCTAAAATTATTACAAGATAGGTAATCCTATTTTCCTTTCTGATGCTGTACATTTGTTCCATTATTTCATCAAAAATTTAAGACTATGCTAGGAGTCACAAACATCTACAAGTTCAACGGCCTTCAACAGTGCACTATTTATTTTTTGCCTATTATGTAGAACTACTTCTAATTTCTGTAATAGTAACATTTAAAGCCCCTTTTTTTTTTTACAGATTGTTAAATGACACAGAAGTTATCTGAGGCATTTCTGGTACTTCACTGAAATAGTACCTAGTTTACAAAAGAAAGGGTATGCTTAGAAGACTCCAAGTTATTTGATAACAAGTTTAGAAAGTTAACAACACTAAGCAAATCAAACAACTATCCATATACAGACTTTCTAAACTACTCAGAAGATACACTGGCAAGGTATCTGCCAAAATAATCACAAGTATCTTCCCTTCACTCATCTAATAAAATATTTTAATCCTCTCAACCAGTAACAAATTGTTGCAAATAACAAGTTTACAAAGGCATTTAGACTTATACAAACTTGGGAGGGAGAGCTATGAGCAGCATCAAATTCTTCTTGTTTCCTACAGGCCTCTGCTAGAGCCAGTCTGTGAACAGGATCCCAGAGCTTTTCCTTGCGTTCTTTCTGTAAAAGAAAACCAGGTTCATCGGTATATTGACAAATACGTACATTAAACTATGAAGACTACAAAAATAATTTGAAAATTCTGATTTGAGACATGATGGCTAAAGAAGTTCAGTACAGTACTATAAATAAACATCAATTGCTACACAGAAAAAAAGAAACAGGTATCAGTAGTTTCTAGCTGTTTTGCCTCAATGGACCACTGTGAGGAGGACCACTGAGCCACCTCCTGTTGTTCTGAAAAATCACAGAAAAAATGGACCATGTCAAAACTAAATAAAAATCAGGGAGAGAATGGTCCTCAAGCACTGGCTAGTAGCCTACGTGTGTTAGCAAATCACACTCTGTAGTTTCCTAGAAAAACTTCAGAATCAGAACAGTGAAATATGACTACACACCAGAAGCAAAATGTAATTCCTTACCTGAATCCTCTCCTTAAGAGCTTTAGGATAGATATCATAGCCATTTTTTATGCCAATGTGATATTTGCCTGAAGGATTTACCCAGTTCGCTGGAATCTACAGAAAAGTATATTCATAAATAGGTTAACTAATGGTGTCCAAAAAAAAAAAAAAACCAAAAAAACCTCAAAACAAAAAAAAACCCAAAGCCTAAAAAACAACACTGTGTAAGAGAGCTTAGCAGAACAGACTTGCAAACATCGCCAATGTTAATTCCCTGTCTCCATGACAGCAACTAGTGCACTGAGTTTCAACAACGTGACATGGCAATTTCAACCCAATTCCAAAGGAATCAGTATCAATTCCTGTGACACTACCACTGAACATCTTTAAGTATCAGTTGCCCTGATACTCCACTTTTAAAACATGCAGCCCCAGCACCGACTTTATTG
The DNA here is from genome assembly GCF_000690535.1 of Cariama cristata. Classification (NCBI taxonomy): domain Eukaryota; kingdom Metazoa; phylum Chordata; class Aves; order Cariamiformes; family Cariamidae; genus Cariama; species Cariama cristata. Next base: position 8,194 of record NW_009608604.1, read on the forward strand.
GGTGGAGTCTGGGGAAATACCAGCATTATAAGTGAAAAGAAGCACCCTAGCATGGAGCTAGCATGGAGGGCTACTATGGTTAAAGGTTGTGACAAACTATCTTGCTGCAGTTTAGACTCTCAGTATATTGGATCCACTATTCCTAGGAACAGTAGCAAAAGAGAGCAACAGATTCACCCTTAGAATCATATCCTGTGCAAAATTCAGAAGAAAGTTGATAGCATGGAGAGATCCAAAGATTTGATGCTCCCATGTCACCTCATCAATCTAACCAGATAATTAAGAACATGTTGGAAACATCAGCAGTTCTACGTAGCGGAGACCTCTACTAGATCTCATCCTATCCTTTCTGAAAACCCTACACCACTTCTGTTCTATTCATAGTAGCGAATGACGTGAGCCTACAACAACATCTTCACAGATTTTTCAGTCTCTAGAACTATTTACCATGAGCTTGACACGATTCTTCTTGTCGTTTATACAAACGTGGAAAACAGCAGCACTTTTAAAGACAGAACAGTGTCTGATATTTTTAAAGCATGTTAGCATGTTTTCTTCAGCCAACTTCCAAAACTGTATTAGATATTGATTTGAACATAGACTAATTAAATGATTACCAAGCCCCCAACAAAACTCTGTACAAGCCATCATTCAGCTGTAGAGAATATTCAATATAAAGACATATGGAAAGTAAAAGAAATGTTAAGCAATATGTATGAAGATGAGCAAAGGCATTATTAGTTTTGAGTAAGATCTGGCTAAAAGGAAGTAAGTTCTGCAGAAACCAAAATAGGTGCTAAATTTGTTGTTAAACAAGAAAGAATGATGCTCAGTGGTGTCTCTGTACCACCAAATACTCACCTTTAAAGTTCTTCCAGAAAGACCGGTAATTTCCCCATCTTTAGGTTCTACAATGGTACATGTAGTTACATCACCACTGCCTGTTGTATCAATTATATCAACTATCTTGGGTTTCCCATCAGTCGTAACCTGAAAACATGAGCACAGAAAAAATTGAAAATGTAGTTGATTAACATCTAGCATACAAACCAGGATTTTTTTTTTTTCTTTTGTCAATGAAAATATCAACTTTTTAAGCACCCAACCTTCAACTGAAGGACATAAAACCAACTCAAAATCAGTCAAATTTTCAATGAACTAAGAGCAATGTGTCCATCTTTCTGGTTTATACAAATTCATTAACTCATTTCTAAAAAGGATTTAAAAGAGAAACAAGTAAAAAACATTGTATCAATAAAGCACAGTAGCCTCAATTTAAAACCAAGTGTAAATTTGCAAATTCTAATAATTTTCTTCATTGCTTCCATCCACCATTCTGGCCAAATTTTATAGTACTGAGTGCACAACTCTAACACAATGAAAGGTGCCGAAATACGTGCACTCACAAGCTTCAGCCTCTTAACTGAGCTGAAACCTAAAAGGAACACAAGTTACCATCATCTTATTTTCCCTGCTTCAAGGATTTGGCTTCAAGTTTTAATCAATTTGAAGTGTTAGCAGCTATGGCTATATACACCTAATACCGTACAGGGAGTATTTTTACCAGGGTGAAGAGAAAGAGAGTTGACTAGCTACGAAGAGTTTACAAGCGTAAATATAAAGCCTCCTCATATTAAATGAAAACGAGCTGGAGAGGGATGTTTTACCAAGGCATGTAGTGATAGGACATGGGGCAGTGGCTTTAAACTGGAAGAGGGAAGATTTCGATGAGATATGAGGAAGAAATTATTCACCATGAGAGTGGTGAGGCAGTGGCACAGGTTGCCCAGAGAAGTTGTGGCTGCCCCATCCCTGGGAGTGTTCAAGGCCAGGCTGGATGGGGCTTTGAGCAACCTGGTCTGGTGGAAGGTGTCCCTGCCCATGGCAGGGGGCTTGGACCAGATGACCTTTATAGGTCCCTTCCAACTCAAAGCATTCTATGATTCTATGAATTGGTCATATGCACCTATTTTTACAGTCTTACATTAAAGATTGATTTAAAAAAAGAAAAGACAAATTAATAACCTTCCCAACATCTCCTAGACACTAACAACACTAAAAGAGAAAAAAGCTTCTTGTTCAGAAAAGCAGCAACATTTGCTGTTTTCTATCATTTAAATATTTGGTATTGTTGCCTTTATTCTCTAGCAATAATTTCGATGCTAGACATAATATATATGGCAGGTAGTTCTGCTTAAATCACACTTGAATTGTGGATTCAGCTGCTGGAAGTTAACAACATGATCAAGCTGTTTCATCAAAGTTGCTCTGTTGCTGCCCAAAAGACAAGAAGGGTCAAGCATTTATCACACCTCAACAAATAAGGAGAAATACTCCCAAGGTCTAAAATTCTCATTGTTTAAAAACAAACACCCCCCCCCAATTCAACAACAACAAAAAAAACCAAACAGAAAAATAACAAGCAACCTCCTCCCCAAATAAAAACAGATTTAAACAGCTAATAAACAAACAAACAAAAAAACAAACCAAAAACCCCACCAAAGTAAGAACCAAACACAAAAATCCCAAACTCACAGCAACCATAAAAAGGGCATTCATTTTGTTTCCCAGAAGGTAATAAATACTGCTTTTGAAGAGCCTTGCTGAGGAAGAACTTCCGTTACAGAAATCAACACTGTTACTCTGTTTGTAGAAATTCATGTTCAGTTAAGAAAATTGTTAAAGCATGTTAACCTGGCAAAACATCTATTGAACAACAGTTACGCAGTACTGAAAATTTCCTTGGGAAACAGTGCGTAGGCACTTAAATCATATAATTCTCCAGTGTTTGTAATTAATGCCTTCAAGTGCCAGTCTCCATGCACAGAAAAGTCAAGAGATGCCCCAATAATAAAGCAACTGCAAGCCAAACCTGAGATTATCAGAATTGAACATTTTTCAATATGCCTCTAACCAAAGTGAATTCTTCATCAACCAAAGCACAAGAAAACAAGAATGAAAACGTAATCCAAGGTGACTTGTTTGAAGTAGACAAGTTATACTGCAACAGGTGGCCAGAACACAAGATTTATGCCGTAGCAAGCTTGGGTAGTTTTAAAAGTTGTTTCCTAGGCAGGAAGACAGCGTGCAACTCCTACATTATACGGCTCTTTGCCTCCTAGGTCCACACACCGGCACGTGAGTTTGTAAAACCAGAATCAGCAAATCGGAGTCTTTCAGACACACACAAGAATCTCCGAGTTTCAGGTGCAAAGGTCCAAGGTTCAATTTCTAATGGCAGCAATCCAGACAGGTTCATGGTCATTTAGTACAAGTAACCGATATGGCTTCTTCTGCCTACATGAACTGTTGTTTGGCATGCTGCCCACCAGTAGTAATGCCACAGTGAAACTCAGAGTTCACTGAGTTTTCCTTTTCAAGCAAACTCAATAAATTCCCTTCTGTGAACAGAAAAATCCTGAAGTAATGAATTTATTACAGACAGAAGGTACGTTTTAGTACCTTTTGCATTAAAATTCAGAAAATGAAGAACTTTCACACAACTGAAAATATTTTGTAGTGTATTTATAACAAAATCCCTAATCCTACCTTTAATATCATGGCTTGCCTACAGCCATTTGAAAAAATAGTCTACTAGTTTATAACTGAAAATTATTTTGTTGTTTATACATTATAGTTTGAAGTTCAAAAAGCATACTTTCCTGTTAGCTCTGGCTTTGTAAAACAAATAAATTAGTAAATTGAGCACATTAAAAATAATCTATCCGCATAATCCCTGCAGCTGACAAGTGTAAGAGGAGCATCAGTTCCTGTGACAATCCCAAATTAAGGCAGATGCATTTGAGCACGTTTTTGCCAGACCATACAATGTTACTGGTTCCAACTGACGGCTCTTCCTGCAACAAGAGATGAACAAGTTCTTCAGCACTTTGGCCACAGGACAGCTGATCATCATCACAAATAAAGTAATTTTGAAGCAATATTTTTTTTTTTAAAAACTCAGTGCTGAAAAGCAAGTCAAATCAAAGTAGCTGCTACTGCTAAAAGGTTGTCTCATAAAAGTATAAGCAAATTTTAGTAAATAATAATTCCAACAGGCACTTCACAAAATAAGCAAAATTGCAAGAAGCAGATGAATTGACTTACCTATCCTGAAACATAACAAGAAGTGACAACAGCAACAGAGAAAGGACAGGGTGGGGTTGAACAAAGACTACACCTACACAGCCACAATGCTCCAATAAACATACCTTATCTGCCCACCTAAAATTTCATCAGTCCTTGTGCCTTAATGAGGCATTACAAGCCATGACTCAGCAGACATCAGTAGGAAACAGATTCTACCGAGAGGGCTGAGAGGGGAAAAAATTAGCATGAAAGCAGTAGACAAACTGAACTTTACAGTGGGCATCAAGGTGGAGTGTAAAGCAATGGAGGATGAGGTAAAAAAGTTCCCCAGAAGGCACTAGCTACAAAAGATTCAGAAAGAAAAAGTAAGTAAATGTAAGTCAGATTAACAGTTTGTGTGGCAAAGCAAACCAATCAACAGAAAAATGAAACCGATGCAAGAAGGTTTGTTAAGCCCAGTAACTATTCTCTCTCTACAGCTGCAATTGCCCAGGGAAGACTATAAACATAATGGTACTTCCCTGTTATACTCTGTCCCCAAATCTTTTTGTTCCTCAGTAAGTGACCTTATGCCATACATTTATGGTATCAGTGTTTACAAATCAAAGTATAACATCAACAAACAAAAGAACCCTACGCAGGTATGAGACACTAGGGAGCAGCAAAACATGAACTGTTTTGTTTTGACTAAAACTCCCACTATATTCAAAATAGAGTAGCTCATTTTGGCCTGTAATTACTACTGACATTAACTTGAACTCAAAGTTGCAACACCTAATCTTCCTACACATAATGCCTTCTCTTCCCTCTAAGCAACTGACTCAATTCTTATAGTTCTAACTCCAATCCAGGCCAAGAACTGACAATAAGATTAACAGTAAGAAAAAGCAGCAGCAAAGACGAGGGCATAAAAAAAAAAAGGTCTCCAGGTTAGAAACTACTTGTACAGCTACGTTGTCTCACTGCCTGTGCCCAGGACACTGTCTTACTCCGTGGAAGCAAAACGTAAACTGCCCTATACTTCACAGAGTGAGGACATCCTCTTGCTGAAAACACACTTACAAAGCTATTCTACACGTTGTGTGCTGCCTACATCTCCTTTATAATTCCCTGTACCCTGTGCAATAAGCCTCCTATTCTGTAGTTTAGCAAGTAGCCTAAGTCAGGTGGGCAGTGTGGAAAAAGCACACAGCTTCTTTACATGTTTCTCTAACATTCCTGCAAACTCACTCGCACCCATCACAAGACAAACCGCATGCCCCCCCGCCCAATGCTCTCTACAACTCTTTTACTACATTACCTGAAATTTTATCTTCCACATAAAGAAAACAGGTTGAAGTAAACTGGCATGGTCAACACTGAGGTCATAGGGGGTCATAAGTATCCCTTCTGGGCCTGGGGTTACCCATCTCTGAACAAAGCTTCCCTCTACTGCTCATAAACTCATGCTTTTTTTTTGGTTGGTTGACTACTTCTCATTTATAACCTCTAAAGATTTAGTTCTTTTTCTTTCACATGTGAAACTTCAGAACTATGCACATCCCATTTATATTCACCTCTTCCTAATTGTCTTTTACAACTTTCTGGTCTGCCCACAGTATTATCTTGTTTGCATTATGACTAGCTTTCTTTAAGCTGCCTAATTACTATTCCATTTAGCCACAACTTTTTGCCAAAAGCACCAGTTTCATTCCAGCTTAAAATCAATCGAAGTTACAGCTGTCCAGTCCCTTCTCCCACCCTACCTGTCCTCTTCACTCATCCTTTCACTTACCTGAATCCCACAAGGAATCACTTCAGAATACACAACTAAAGACCTGCCAGGGTTAGGTCCCTGAACTAGGTCACTTGGGAGTAAAATCTGTGCCAATGTCAAAGAAAGGGCAGAAACTAACACGGGTCCTGCTTAGTTAAAAAAAAAAAAAAAAAAGCAGCATCCAAGCGAGTTGCATACAACTCTCTCCGAATCGTTTCTCAAGGCTTCCTTCACCACATCTCAGAGAAAACACATTGGCAAGAAATTGGAAGCAACAGTGACATAAAAGGCCACGTACAAACTTACATGCTAAAGAAATGTTGAAAGACAAGAGATAAAAGAAATAAGGAAGTGCTCAGAAATGTCAAAATTAAAATCACATACACAGAAATTTACAATACTGAGATTGAGATCATAACGGCAATCACTGTGCAATCTGAGCTGCAAAGCTAGTAGATCCAAAAAAAGCTCGCAGAACTAAATTTGATCCAGATTATTACTGCAATACAACGCACCGAAAACACACTGAGAGAGGTATGCAAATTTTGCCAGAAATATGCTTTTCACGTAAAAGATCGAAGCGGCTGTTTGTAGCCTCAAGCTACCTACTGTCGAAGTAATGCTAACAAAGTACTCTTCTATAATCAGTTCTACGGGAAAGAAGACAGCCAAAGCGATTTAAGTACCATAAACCGGCTGTGAACGGCTCAAAAGGAGGCTCCTCACACAAACACCCCAAGGTACCGGTGCGGAGCCCCCTGTCAACAGGATTCCTCCGCCCTCCCGTACCACAGCCCCCGCTCACCCCAATGTGTGCTGGGCGGGAACTGTAAGCAAAGAAACAAACAACGGCAAGTCCCCAGGACAGCCCTTGAGGGGCCTCCTCTGCTCTCGCCGACGCCTCGGGCCGCCCAGGGGCCATGGCTGCTCCCGGACAAACGCTCCGGCCCCGCACTCGTCC
>NW_009608605.1:0-17095 GCF_000690535.1 Cariama cristata
GCCTTGTTGAACCTTATACAATTGGCCTTCACCCCTCAATCCAGCCTGTCCAGATCCCTCTGTAGACCCTTCCTGCCCTCCAGCAAATCAATATTCTCACCCAACTTGGTGTCATCTGCAAACTGACTGACTTGATTCCCTCGTCCAGATCATTGATAAGGATATTAAGATAAACAGAACTCTTGTCCTGGAGATTTTAATTTTAATCATTGTCAGTACTCAAAAGAGGGGAACCCAGGTTGTATTGGTCAACTAGGCATAGGAATGAGAAGTGTGACAGATTCACCAGGCTCAGAAAATACCAAGCAGGACCTGTGCAGTTCTGAGAGGCAAGACACTGCCAAGGATAATTCTACATGGTAGGGGGAGAGATGGGGATGCATTAGTGATAGGATTTTAAACAGCTCTCAGTTGTCTTAACTGTTTCCATCTGCCACCTTCAAAAGATGCCTTGGGGTCAAAGTGGAAGTCTTATGAAACACCCGTCCCAGATGACCCAAAGGGTCTTTCCTAACTCTCTCTCCTCTGCATGTACAGTTTCTCAAAGAATACAGCACATCATAAGCAGATTAGTGTAACCTTGACCTTCCTCTCTTGCAGATCTCTGACCCTTTCTCTTCCTCTGTGCATCACAGCAGCTTGTAATCACCTGTCTGGGGAATCAAAAAAGTGTTTTCCACTTGGTGCCACTGGGCGATCCACTCTACTGTCTCAATGTGTAGAAGCAAAAACAGGAAGAGGAGAGGTGCTGATACATCAAATGGGACAATGTTTCCCATCTGCAAATATTTATATGCAATAACTATCCCTTTTTGAGATTAAAAGAGCTGTGACATGTGAAAAGCAAACTGTCTTATCTCTCTTTTTAAATAATATGTTTAGAAAGTTTGACCGAGCATGAAAGTTCATCTCTCAATATTGCTACTTGTAATCCAATAAGAAATATTTACTGTGTTATAATTGGTATCATTAAGCTTAGGTGACATTATTAATATTACTAATTAAACTGCTATAAACCTAGTTTACAGTTACATAAACACATCATCTCCTGAATTGCCTGCCTACACGTTTTGGCATCGGGGGGTGGATAAAAGCAAATTCAAATGCAAATGATATGAACATACTTTAATCAGAGGATCAGAGAAATCAGACATAGAGAAGGCTTATTAGGTCTGTTCCATTCTCCAGAGGCGAGGGCGAGATTGTCTCCCTGTGGAGACTCCCAGGAGCTTTGGCCAGTCTAACTCTAAATGCCTCAAGCAATGGGACTCCTCCTATGTCCCGGGAGAAACCTGCCTGCAGACTAACAGAAATGTGTCTCGATATTCAACCTATATTTTCTTGCTAAGGCAGAAGTCAGCTGCTGCAAAATAGTCTTGAGAAAGGTCTTGAAATCATATCCAAGGGCAGAGGAGGAGAGAAACATATTTGTAAGGCATCTCTAAAGCTGTCTGGTAATGCAGCAGGACTGGAAAATCATCTCCCTCCTCTTGGTTTAACTTTCTGGTAGGATTGGACCGGTCCTGGCACAGCTGGCAATAACTAGTTGTATGCAGCAGCAGGGCACTGGAGGAAGTTTAGTGCAGCTAAGCATCTGAAAGTTCAAATGTTTGACCTAGTTTCTCTACAACTGGAAAATCCATCTTCTGTCTAGAATTGCCCTGACTTCGGCTACTTCAGAAATATTATAAGGACAGCATTTTCCCTGATCCGTTGGTATTTGGGTCCCATCTGGAGCCAGAAAATGCAGAATCATGTGGAGCATTTAAAATAGGAATGCCTCGAGGAGCCATCTCCTGCTTACTTCAAGTTTTGTGCTCTCTCTTCCTATTTCAATCACCTTTTCCTCACCTGGTTGAATGGATGTGGGACCATCCGGGGCTGAGACCAGGGGCAGAGCAGCCCTTTCACGATGGTATGTTTCCCAAAGAGCCGGTGTCAGAGTGCATTTATTGCAGAAGTTGCTTTAAAGTATTTCAAGTCAGTTCATTGACCTGTCTGTGGCTCATCCGCAGAGCTGCACTTATCACCGAAAACTCCTAAACCTCCCAAACAGGCTTTTTGCAGCCCAAATTGAAGGAAAAAGGGATTCCTACCACCGCTGAAAAATAACTCCCTAAAGCAAGGTCATGGTTTTCATTATATCTATATTACAAAGATTGCTTTGTTGATTGAAGGGAAGGTAAATGAATATGGGAGATTTGCTCAGAGATACTTTCAGGTCTCAGTTCACGCTTGTGACTCTCAACCAGCAAAACCATCTTTACTCCTGACATTCAGCAGCACTTTGGGGTTCCCAGCTTTGTTTTTCTTTCCCCTGGATATGCACCCTCAGGGGCTGCACAATGAAGTCATCTGGGCTTTTCTAATGGATACGGTTAAAGCCAAGAATGAAGATTGAGATCTCAGTGTAATTAAAGTTTTTTGTCCAGCTCCAGCTACTCTTATGTAGCTTTTGCTGGCCACTGAGTCATCCCTGCATGACAGGTAGGTCCCACACACTTCAAATTGGGCTAAGTGAGTGTCAGAGAGCCAGGACTGCATGGATATACCGTGCCCATTGAGGTCACTTGCAAGGGATGTGGCAGTGGAGCCACAGCAAAAGGTTTGTGGCTGCTTGGAAGCCGTGGAGCATTGCTGGGGTATGTTGCCACCCTGAGTCTGTCAACCCCATTTGGCCTGGCTGATCTTCCTAGATACGTCTTGAAGTAATCCCAAAACTATCAAGAAAGGAATGAAGTTTGTTTCATCAGATGAAAAATATCACCATCGTGGGCAGCTAAGTGTTTGTGCTAATGGGATGCAGCTGCAGAGCTGTGACAGATCAGATCTCACCACACATACACACACTCACATAATGCACACACCCAACACGTGGACACATGCTCCTGCATCTGGGAAATACCATACCAAAATTTCTGCTAAAATCTACTCTTCAAAAAACTTAATCTCTACCTGGGAGCATCTTTTGAAATTTCTTCAAAGAGTAACACCAAATTCCTTCTTTTTCTTATTATTCCAGTAATGATGACCACATGTGTCGGGTGACTGTGAGACTGGGTGAGTTCGGAAGGGAAGGTTTGATAGCATCCCCCAAAACTTAAGAAGCTGAGAGCTGGGAGAGAAAGCTTATTGAAGAATTCTATGACCTTGGAAGAATGGACCTTGAGGCATCTTCTCAGGAAAACCATAAGCTTGACTCAACTTAGATTTAAACTGCTTTCCACTTGTGCAAGTTAGATTATGAGGCTGCCATCCCTGACCTAGCCAGATGTGAAGTGGTTGGTGTTGTAAGAAAAGGGTGGTATTTGTGTGACAAAGTTGTCTCAAGATATTACAGCATGTGGACAAGCTCATAACATCAAGTACCAATGTACAAAGCAGTCTTCTGCACGGTGGAAGGTTTCTCTCTGTCTCTGGGGCTTCAGAAGAGCTTAGATGCCTTTAAGTAGAACCTTCTTACTGGAAGCCAGTCATGGCCCATTAGATGTCAAATAAGGACCATCTCTTAAGTTGCAGGATGGATGATCACTCAATCTCTGCCTTTATTAAACCTGGGGTGCAGCGTGTCCCACTCAATATTTAAGTGGGTTTTATTTTCTCCTTCTCAAGCTTCTGTATCTCAATGGGTTGGGCAGTATTGGAGAAACACACACACACACACAAAAGAAAAATTACCAGTTCCTGTAATAGCTCTGATTCTTCAGTGGAGAGTGACTTGGGGACTGATGAGTGTAAAACCCACCATGTTTCACAGCATCTCCTGACATGAGTGCAAGACCTGTCTGTGCACATCTCAGAGCTGGTCTTAGTTTCTTGAGGGAAGGAGGGATTGCACATGGCCATGCCGCGGAGAGAGCTGAGAGAGCCTCTGACCTCCAAGCTCCTGAAAGCCTCCCGTGTCTAATCAGGGGACATGTGAAAAAACCCAGGTCATAGGAGTGCCTCCTGACTTACATTTCCAACATGGGCACACCAGCAGGGTTGTGTTTTCATTATTGCCTGGGGCTCTAATGCTCTCAGCTCTCTGGAGGTTAAGTCAAGGTCTTGGCTTTGAGATTTTGTTATTGTAACCTTTCATGGGCAAATACTTCATATGAAGTCTAGCAGGCAGACTGTGTCCAAGAAAATGCCATTTTTGCCCGAGCTGCAAGTGAACCAGAGCTCTGGCCATAGCTGCGAGGCTTTGGCTAACAAGCGGCGGTGAGTGTGTTATGTTTTGGCAGCCAGTTTGCTTATCAAATTGATATAGGAGGCCATAAACAATTGCATCTGGATTTGAATGGGTTACCCGGCCTGCTTGGCTGCTTGGGATTCATGCCAAGGGAAACCAGAGGAGTTGTGAGGAGAATACCCAATTTCCCTCTGCGAGGACTGATTTTAGTTTAATGCAGCCTCCTCGCCCTTAAATCCAATTAAAGGCCTATATTATGTCAGTGGAAATTTATGCCAATCCTAATATAGTCTAATAAGCCTTAAAATAGCACTTTTCTAGTGAAAAGCCCTGTGGTTTAATTTGATTCTGAGCCTAATAACAGGCTTAATATGAGGGAATTGGCCCTTTTTTATTTTCTAACTGGGCTCCACATGCTTGCTTCTTTTTTAGGAATGAAAAGTTTTTCTCCAAAGCATGGACAGGAGACGGCTCACCTCAGCAGGTTGCCTCTTTTCTAGATGCTTCATTTGTTGGCTGTGGAAAGTCTCTCTAAAGACATCCTGGGTTGGGATCTGTAATGCAAAGTAGTGAACACTGACCTGCAAAGCATCTGGTTTCTCCTTCAAGTTTTCTGTGCTGGACCTTCCTTATTTACTGTGAACAAAATCATCACCTTGACCATTGCTCAGTCCCTGTGCAGGATATGACCTTTTCCTATGGTCACAGATACAAACCAGCTTTTTCCAGGTGCCTTCCACTGACAGTTTCAGAAATGCAGTCCTTCCTATCTATCCACATACCTAAAACTTGATTTCCCTACCTTCATTCCCTGTGTCTCAATTATTCCACCATCCTCTTCATGGTCCGTGAAAACTACAACCTCACGTTGCTCACCCATGGCTGCCCCACGGCTGTCACCTCTCTGTCCATGGCTTTAGCTTTGTGCTTCCCTTGGCCCCATCCTCTTTCAGGGTTTCCATCGCTAAATCTCACTGTGCCCTCCCTCTGTTCCAGTGTTGCAATGTCAGCGAGCAGCGCATGGTGCCCTCTTCCATTGCTCACTTGGAAGATTTGAATTCTTTTCCATAATTTCAAGTCATTTCAAAAAATGTCTATCAAACAACCGGATTGTTGTCCCATAAATTGTTCTCTGAACTTCCTCTGCCAGGATCACTATATAAATCCCGAAGTCCTTTAGGCTTGCTAGACCACAGTCTCCTGCTCCTCCAGCATTAACGCGTCACAGAATCATAGAACCATAGAATATCTCAAGTTGGAAGGGACCGTAAGGATCATCAAGTCCAACTCTCTGCTTCTCACAGGACTACCTGAAACTAAATCGTATGACTTAGAGCATTGTCGAGATGCTCCTTGAACTCTGACAAGCTTGGTGAGACTTTCTTTCCTTGCATGGTGTTGTCAGGATATAAAGTCTGCAATGTTTAGGCAATGGTCAGCCTGGGGATGCCTTGAAGGGGCTTGTTTGGGTGGGGATGTGATCTTCTCCAAGACATGAGTTGTGCAGACAGCACATGGCCATGTGGGAAAGATCTTCAGCTGCCTGTGCCCATGAGCAAGGCTTGTGGTGGGCAGCAGCCAGGGTCTTCAAGACCATCTGGGTAGGGGTAGCCCCTCAAAGCCCAGGAGAAGAGCACGGGCTCAGCCTGTATTCTTAGGAACATTTTTCCAAGATGCTAAATGCTTGGGCATGCTTCTTGCTGCTGAACTATTTGCTCAACCCATCTGCTATGAGGTATCGTCCTGATTTGAAGGGGGGGGCTGTCAGCTTCAACCGCACACACTGCTCCTTCACTCGCTGTCCTGAACTGCTGCTCAGCTTTATTGCACACTGTTAAACAGATGCTGCTCTGCAGGCCAGAGATGACTGAATTTCGGTGGTGGGAGGGGTGGTTTTGATATAGCACTTACTAAAATGAGTTGAGATAAAAGCCTCAGCAGAAACATAAAAGGTCCTTTGTACTTGGAAGTTGTTACCATTATTTTTTCATTAAGAACAATAGTAAACAGAGGTCCTCAAAGCTGGCTTCAGAAAAAAAAAAAGACCAATTCGACCTTAAAATCAGAAAGAGCATTTTGTTTTGGAGTACCTAATAGATTTAGGTGCCTAAGTCCTTTTGAGTCACATCGTCTGACACCCCAGCTGGCACAGCTCCACTCTCTTGCCTGAACTGAAGGCAATAAACCCTCCCCATTAGATCCGATTCATCCTTGGGTTACTCTCTTGGCATCAAACGGATTTACCCTGGCAGGAAATTTGGCCCAGAGCCCTGACGAGCAACGCCGCGCCTCTACAGTCCCAGGTGGCAGTTTGTGTCTCCTGGACTTCTTATTCCTGATGCTCCTTTGTAAGGGGGGGGAAGGCGACTTCATGCTGCCACTTATTTATCCCCTTTGCTCCCCACCCCAGCTCAGTCCCCCGTCTACCTAGGGGCAGGCTGATCGGTTAAGGGAGCTTTGTTAATGCCATAATCCTCACGTGTGCTCAGCTTCACAAAGCTGCCACTTTCTCGTCCCGGCCGCACTCGCAGATCCGTAATGTCCCGTGTCCAATCGATTACCGTGGTCGCTCCGGCTGCCGGCTTTGAGCAGTTTCTCCAGCAAGGGCCAGATTGCTCTGGCAAGCTCATCCATCCTTCGGGGACAGGGGCAGAAGGCGAAGAGGTGGGGGATGGATGCCTGAGACTGGGCATTTGGGACTGGGGGGGAGGGGGAGCTGGCAGGCAGCAAGGAAAGAAAAGGCTGGGGTAGTGCAAGAGAAAAGTGAAGGGCACGCCGTTGGCATCTTCTTCACCCCAAAGCCAAATATTCTTCCATGTTGGTGGTAACACCAAGCTAGATCTCAAGGAGCACACGGTATTTAATTGCAATGCTTTTCGTGCCCATTGGATGCTCAGCTGGCCCTTGCTTACTCAACCATCCCCCCAAATTCATTCTGACACCCCAAACTCCTGAGCACCCTCAGCGGCCAAGTACATGGAAAAATGGAAGTAATCTGCCAAAGCTAGTACTTCCCCTCTCTGTCCCCAAGTTTGCAGTTTCAATTTTCATGCTAATCCTTCCTATAGCTCAGGACAAGCAGGTTTCCAAATTTTCTTGGGCCTAAAAATGTCTTTAGATTCAGGGACATGAAGCGATGGGGAAATGGAGGGTTCTCTGATCCAAGGGACCGACTGAGTCTGCATTAGGACGTGTCATATTTATTTCTAATCCTGGAAGCACCTAAATGCTAGATATAAAATTATGATTTTTTTATGCATAGTGAAGCTGTTTTATGCACAGCGAAGCCAAGGTTTTTATGGCTCCTTCTGTGCTCTGCACATTTAAGCCCAGGGTGACTCAGTCATCTGGTTTCACAGAGGACAAGAATACTAGTCCCAATAAATTGCTTTACAAACTTCCTGAAAGGTCTCTAGAAGTTTCTTAAATGGCTCTGCTTTATAGAGGCAAGATAAAGGTATGGGAGAGGCGAGGGGGAAATGGCTTTATTTCCAAAGCAGTGCACGGAGAGCCTCACGTGTTAGGAAAGTGCACTTATCCTCATGTTGTTAAAGCTTTGTGTAGCACCACAGCTCACGTGTATGTGCATGTATGTGTGCACTTGCCCTGCACTGCTGTGTTCCAGGTTTGGGCTTTAGGGTACTCTTTCTTGGGAAAAGGCGGTATGTACCTGGGCATGATTTGGGATCTTTCCCTTCCACTTTACTTTGCCTTTCCCCAGTTCTGATGCTGGATATCTCCTCCATCCCTCATTTCACCTGTCTTCCCCCAAGGTTCGTGAATTCAGCTCAGCAGCAAAAGGTGGACCTGGCCATGAAACACATGGCAGTGTGAGCACCGTGATCACACGATTAAAGAGAGCATTACCTGGTATAACCATCTCTTTAGCTGATGTAAATCAGAAAAAAACACATTGAAGACAATGCATTGATTTATACCAGCAAAGGGTCACGATCTTCTGATTTGGGGAGAGTAATCTCATGAGGCAACACCTCATTTGCTGCCTGTGGATAGCAATGCTTTCCAGAAATGGGTGTTCGAGTTGAATCCACCCTGGTTGATTGCACTCTGAGCCTTGTCTTAACTGATGTACGGTACCATCAACTTCTCCCCAAAATACCTCTGTTCCTACAGCACTCATTGCACACCACTGCTCTCGTTTAAAGCCAGTCCTTCCCTTAGAGGGTTTTGAAATGGAAAACCTTTTCCCTCTGTTGTTTGCTCTCCCAGAGCCAGGGTCACTCTTCCGAGACTGAGGGAAGCTTGTCAGGAAGGCTTCCCAGGCAGAGCCCACGGCCAATGGACACCTGAGGGGTTACTCCTTGGCCTCTGGAAATTGCCTTTAAAACCAAACACTGCTTCTTCATCTCCTCCTCCTGGGGCATTTTATAACAGACACTGTTTGGTCAGGCAGAGTCGGAGCTAAGGCTGAGACTTGGTAGGGATCTGATCACCTTGAGCAACCTTGAAACGTTGCCTGGACCACCTGCTTTTGTGCATTTTTGCCTTTTGGGGCTTTGACTATTAATCGTAATCTAAATGTAGAAATATGCATTTAGGGAGGGCTTTGGATCTAATTGGAGTTTGGATATAATTAGGCAAACAACAAGTTCCTAACTTCATATGTATTGTGTGCCCCTTTAACCTCAACAAGGTTTTAAGTGTAACACCCTCTCTGATAAAAACAGGTTTCCCTATAGACTTTGTATTTAACTGACCCGTGGCATTTAAAAAATGAGGAGAGTTAGGTACTTAGCAGATAACATTTGCTGGTAGAGTCGTCTCATAAGTAGAAGATGATTTCTTTTAAAAGAAAAATGCTTTTGTTGTGATCAGAGAGAAAAGAAGTTGGGGGGGGTGTTGGTGACTTAGAGACAATTTTCTGGTTGATAGGAGGGAAGATGTAAGGAGCAATGGTTGCATTTACAAACCTTTCATGGAATGATAAAGCAGCAGTGGCTATCTGGGGTCATCTGCTGTGAAACCCCTCAGGGTCTGAAATCATGAATCAGGCATCAAACATCAGCAGATTTAAAAATTATTATAAATTTGGACTTTTTTGTTTGTCTTATGGTTTCTCTGTGTTTGTGCCTGATTTCCAGCCTCTCTCCTTTTTCTTGGTTTCTCCTTGTAGTCTGAAACTTCTGAACCAGTGTTTTCTATGTTCAGTAGCATATATGAAATGGGTGACTGTTTCAAGACGGACCTTCCTCATTTTTAAGTATATGAGGTCATATTTTCAGGCTTTCCCTCACCCACCTGAAGACTCAGAACTTCCTTTTACACAAATAAGCGAACATCGGGATTCCAAGTTAATCACTTGGATCCAGAAGCTGGAGATTTCTGAATAAACTCTAAGCTACTGTGAAAATCTCCCTGAAATCAGGAGAGTGGATAGGAAATAGTACACGCCACGCAGTGCCTTAGACAAAGCCAAATTTGCTTGAAGGCTCGAGGTCAGTCCTTGCTCTAGTGATGGTTTAGTTACTATAGAGACAACCAGATCTCACTTCATCCTCCAGCACTTGTGCTATTCACCAGAGGCCCCTCTGGATTAAAATTTGAGGATTTTGGATCATTCTCTTTATTTTTATAAGGGGTGTAGCACACCGTCTAATCCTAGGTGTACCTCTCAGGAAGGAAAAAAAAAAGACAAAAAAGCCAGCCTCCTTCCCCAACATTTGTTGTGTAGGCCAATTATCCGAAGTGGTGACAAGTAGAAAAATGAATTAACGATAGCTTTATAATGTCAGCATTCTTTATCTTGCATAGGCTTTGCCCAGCTCAGCTGTGGATCAGCAAAGGAGTGCTTTTATTCTTCCCTTCTCTCTTTGATGCTGTTTTTTTTCCTTTCCTTCCTTCCTTCTCTTGATATAGGTCCTTTGCTCTGCCACACCGTCGTTACAAAATCTTTTCCTTCTGCTCTAAACCAGGAGGGTTTTTCCAGATCAGATGAGGGGCCGGTGAGGAGATCCCCTGCAGGAGGTGAAGGAGGGGGCCTCCCAGCTCTCATCTTCCCCACCCTCACCCTCTACCCCCGTGATAATGAAACCACTCTGTTGGGTTTATTTTCTCTGATCTCTAACTCACACAAAAAGTAGGTGCTGAGACTGGAAGCGACCTCTGTTACTTTTTTTGCCCCCCTCTGCCTTTTCCCATCCATAGTTTACTGAGTCTGTTCCCTCTTTCACCTGCTGCAGTAGAGACTTTCAAAAGAAATAATAGCACTTGCTGGCAGCAGGCAGGAAAGCAAGGGACATTAAACTAGGATCCAGTCTGAGAGCAATGTGCTGGAAAGAAGCCTACAAACACTTCACATTTGAAGCACCACGTCACAGAGCAGAGAGGCAAAAAAATGCATCCTTGTAAAGCAATAGTGAAGCTGCACCTGCTGAAAACGACTGTAGCCAGGACACTATGACACTTCAAAGCTGCCAGGGAATCAGATACGGGAATAAGATACCCCTCTCAGGGCGTAAAACTAGCAAAATCTTGCACTGAGGTGGCTGGAGCACTGATCGATGTGGGGAGCAAGCCTGAAGGATAATATATGTATACCCGAATGACAGACGATGGGAAAAGAAATTATCTTGCAGTGTGTTTGTCCCTGTATGAGTGTTGCTGGCTTTCCAGGCTGGATTTTGAGACCATCTTCACTATATGAATTTCTCCTTCCAACGACCACAGCCTATGGACTTACGAGGTCCTACAAATGCATTAATGAATAAACCAGGCTCTTGGTTCCAGAGGTGATAATTGGGTTTAATGGTTCAGCTGGGCTAGTTTTCTCTGTTGTAAATACAGTTATTTTACCTCTTTGAAGGTATCTTGGTGGTGTAGGCTAGCCCAGCTCAGCCGGCATGTCAGGAGTTCTCCTGGAGACGTGGGGAGCTGTACCGATGTGGCACACAGACTGTCAACTGGCAGTAAATCTGTTTCAAGCTCTTTTGTTGTTCCAAGCAGTTGCTGAATAGCTTCTCTGAATTACTTCCAGTCAATATCACTTGTATGAAAAACTCACAGAAAGCTTATTATGTTCAAAATTTGGAAGATACGGATGCTCACATGTTAAACATCCATTAGCAACTGGATAAAGGCAACTCTCAGGATAGAATTTCTATAGGGGTAGCCTTTTGCAGACATGCAGGTGAAGTTTGCTTTGTGTGAATCATGTCTGATGCATCCTTAAAATAAGTGAAAATAAATTCTTGTTAACAAGATCTGATAGTTGACACCAGACATGAGATGAGCGTGACTGCAGACAAAGCCAAAACACTATCAATGTTGCTAAATAATTTTGAAGAGGAGGGAAAAATTCATGATTTGTAGGTGATTTTTAACTCTGCAATTCCAGGGTTAATTTTGGAGAGATCAGATCCTCTAATGGTGAGAGGAATCGCTCTATCCTCCCTGCCTCGACACACTCCCAGTGCTCTCCTTGCCATGAGACTGCTGAGTGGGCATTTCAGAGGATTTTTTGTTTTAAATGTGATGCTATTGTTAATATGCTAGGTAAAATGTTGCAGCAGCACTTTCAAAGGTGGCTAGCACAGGGCTGCCGCTATATAATTAGTGATGCTGGGGTATTGAGGAAGGCTACATAGATGACCTAAGTCTACTTAAAAACATGACCTGTTCGGAAGCAGCATTGAACAGCTGCCCGCAGACAGTTTCTCCCTTTAGAAGGGACAAGAGACTGTACAACTAGATCCCATGAAGGTGAAATTAGTCACCTTTGCCAGCTGCTAGAAATGTTTTAAAAATAACCAGTTAAGTCAATGCAGCAATCACTCTGTGGTTGCAACCTCCAGAAGGTAATTCAGATCTGAATTGCTCTGTGAAGGTGCCTGTCTTTTTTGTGTTGACTGAATGGGAAGCCTAAGATGACTTAATTCCCACCTCAGCACTGCAGTAACTGTCTAAAGCTCAGTGGGGTGAAAGCAAACCAATAACAACTCTGTTTTTCCCCCCCGAGATAAAAATGTGACTTTGTTTTTCTATGTCAGGATCATTTCTTATTAAAGGGATGGTCAAATCCCAGAAAGAGAAAAAAGTGAAGTGTAGAAAAGTGCAGAAAAGTAAAAATTCATAATTTATACAGTCTTTCAGGGTCTCCTATCAGAGCCAACTTGTGTTTGAACCAAAGATCTGTGTTGGTTTTGATATTAACTGTGCTGGATTCAAGTCAGGGCCCAAAAGTCTCCAGTCCTTCAGCCTGAGGAACCTTCAGCCGTGAACTAACCTGTTTGTCTAGCCACTGCAGAGATGATGTCCTGCACCAAAATCCATCATCCAAGCTGCCACCAATCTGCTGGTGCCTGTGATATGAACTTCCAAGATTTAGTCCCTACTATTACTATTTTCTTTTGAGTAGCCAGCCCTTGAGATGGCTTCAGGCGTATTCACATTCAAAGGTGTGATTGTTGCCGTGAAAAATTGAATTTAACTACAGTGAAGGGGGACAGCAGCAGAGACCTCTGTCTGGCCTCTTGGCTGGCATACGTGTGCAGGGACTCCACAGGGTCTGTGTCCTGGAGGTCCACCCAGGCTGGTTGACCCATGGCTTTGACCTCCTCCAGCTAGACGAAGGTTGCATCTTTGCCATCTTTTGTGGACACCTCTGATCTCACTCTGTTCATGCTCCAGGCCAACTGGACCTTAACCTGCTACAAACTGGAAGCCACAGAGTAGTGGTGGTTTCATTTTATTCATGTGGCCGTCCATGCCCAAAGCATGGATGGCAATGGCAGACAGCAAGTGCTCAGGGGGGTTGGGAGGGGATGTCACCCTTCCCTTTGAGGAGGCTGGTGTGATATCCTAAAACAATTGCCAAGCCTCTGGGTGTGTTTAAATGCCCGTGTGTTAATTCACCTGGGGCGACAAGCTTAACTGAACTGACATTAACCCCTTGACCAAGTATCATAGATAACATCTGGGTAGGATGCACCAACGCTACTGCTGGCCATAACCTTGCGTGCTATGGGTTTGGCTGTGTTGGCAGAGAGATGGCAGCGGGAAGAGGCAGCGAAAGAACCAGCAGGGAAAGAAATGAGTGGTGATTCGGGCCAGTAACATTTGGTATCATCCAGGCTCTTTGCCAGTGGGGATTTACCCAGGGCTGATCTTACCTCTGTATTCAGCAGAAAAAGTTCAGCCAGCAAAGCAGCTAAAATCTCAGCATCACCCGATGGACGCGTTTTTATCCATCTCACTTCCTACATCTTCCCAGCCTCCTGTCCTTTCATCCTCCTTGGTGTTGGCAGAAGTGGGTGTGCAGACTGCCATGCGGGCAGCAATTTCACGTCCAGGGGAATAAAAGAGATCTCTGAATACAGGATGCTCCCTGGCGCTTGTAGCCTTGGCTCCCCACTGTTTTGAGCCGGACGGTACCATACCTTGCAGGCAAAGGATCAAAAAACATTGTTGCCCTTGTCAGCGAGCTGTCACCAGGGTCCTGGGTACAGCTGGGCATATGGGCAGGACGCTATTTATTTACTCGTTGCTGAGGGTTCATTATCTCCAGACCCCATTCAAATGGTAGTTTCCAGGTCCCAGGGGAAACCAGTCCAGCACAGCAGATGACACGATGCCCTGGGCAGGAGGTGGATGGCAGCATCCCTGACTGTGCATTGCACGCAGCAGAGAGGGAGAGCGAAGGGACAGGGGCCGGGCGTGCGCCTGGATGAAGGAGCCGAAAGCATCAGCCGTGGTAGGGCTGGGATAGCAAATTGCTCCAGTTTTCATAGCAAATGTGCCGGTGAGGGTTGGAGTTCCTTGCCCAAAGTAAATGCCTGTATTTATCATTGTCGGGATGATTTATTGTCCAGCCGAGCTCTTTTGAGAAAGGGAGGCTGTCCCATCCCTGCTTTTCAATTACCACTACCTCCAGAGAGCAGGGCTGCCCGAGCCCCGTAGCGAGGGCCATGCTCGAGTGCTTATCAAATAGCAGCTCCCTCATTTCACCCGCTCCACTTGCGTGCCTCTGATGTCCCTAAAAATGCCTTCTCCAGAGCCTTGCCTGTTTGCAACCTCGGGCTGGAGAAGGACCAAGCATTTGGGACCTGCTCAAGTTCAGGAGAAAGGGATCTCACATCCATTATTTAGGTCTTCCCATCCCTGGGCATGCAGGAGTGTGTTTAACATATGTTATTTACTTGATGCATGTTTAAATACACCTGTTTTTCTTGACCAGGATATGTCTTTGGCGGTGTTTTTGTGGTTGTAGCAGACTTGGTATGAAGACGTAGCTTTGTTTGCATACTTTCTTTCCCTGTGTTCACTGCTTGTTTAGGCACCCTGGAAGCATCTGTGAGAATTTCAGATGCCGAATAAACTTCCCAATCGCTGTCATATCTCACCTCCGAATTAGGTGCATTTCTTCAGTGGATTAAATGCTTTTCTATACTTTCTAATTTATAGCAATCTTGATATTCTCAGATACGTGCTTGGTTCTCCCCTCACTTAACACTGCTATAAACTGGGTGTGAATTTGGTAAGGAAGAGGAATTGTCCCTGTATCCACTGAACTCTCCTGTCTATCTATCTCTGTACGGTACTCCAACAGGAGGAAACCAGTCTCATTACACTGCTTAAAATTATAATTTACCCGTCTGAAGCATAAACCTGCCATACTGGTGCTTACTGGTTGATTTCTAGCATTGTATGTACGTTGGCTGTAAATCCACTGGAGGCACTTGGGATGAAAGTTACTTTAAAAAAAAAAATAATCTGTGCTCTGTGAAGTTTTGTGTGTAAACAGGTGCAAAACAATTGGCTTTCTAGAAATAAACTTGGAGAGACTGCAATTTTGAGTGTGTCGTATAATAGGTCAGCATGGTGCAAAGGAAATGTAAGACTAGAGCCTCAAGGAGTTAAATGAATACTTTGGAGCTTAAGAACCTCCTGATGCTTCATGGGAAAATGGGAAAATATTCTATTTAGAGACCGTACTGCTCACACATCAGATGTTTTCTCCAGTTCTCTCTCTCTGTAACTTTTTTTTTTTTTTTTAAATTATCATCGGGGGCAATTTGCATGAAAGGGATCTTTGTATCTGAAGTGCCCATCTGCTGTGCAGCTTACCTCCCCCCTGACGACATAACCATCTGCTTTTGACATCACAACCGTCTTCACCGCGCCGCCACGTGGGGTTGCGGGCGAAGGAGCCGGTGACACTTTATTAACACCTTGCCTTGATGTCATCCTGCTATTTGAAAGGATTCCCAGGCGCTTTCCCGCTGCGAGCGATTAGCTTGCGCGCTCTAGACGGGGATGAGCTGGCTCAGGACGGCACCGTGGCCACGTCTGGGGTGGTGCGTGGGACGTGGTGGTAACACTACATGGCATGAAGCAGACTACCAGAGCTGTAAGTGGTTTTGAACAGGGACTGTGATTTTTGATTTGCCTTTGTATGACACCTCATGTGAAGGAGGAGCCCCGTTGTCTCTGCCGTCTGGGAATCAAATAGTAATAATTACAAGGCTGATGATAACACTTACGAAGCAGTGTTTGATTAGCTGCACTTGCATCTGCTCAAGAAGCTTCTAATTATGTAGCAGTGTCCTGGTGTCATTCGTTCTCCAAACTAAGCATGATTTGCCCTTCATAGCTCATCCCACCCGAAGAGATAGCAATGCTCAAAACAAAACTCAGGAAGGAGAATATCTGCTAGAGTTCTTGCTTTTTGCATCTGATGATTGATTTATCTGGTCAGAGCTTAGGTATTACATGGGTAAGCACAACAGATCCAAAAAAGCCGAGATGGTGAGGGCTCAGTGAAAATAGTGGCACCTTCCGAAACGCCAGCTCTCCTCTCGCCGTGTGTCAGCCGGTGGGTAACAGCACGAGCTGTCACAATTGCTGCACACATGAATTTGCTGTCATGAATTAAGAGAGAGATGCCTTCAGGTTAAGGCTATGATGCATCTGGGTTTCTGGGCATGTATTTTCCTTTTCTTACCTGGAAACATCATCCGGGTGGTATTTGAGGTTTGGGGTTTTCATATGTGGTTTCTTCTTTTCTCCATATAAATCTACCGTGGGTTTCTCTCCTTTGGGAGTGAGGAGAACCACTGCAGGGCAACTTTGGTCTGGCTGCCATCCACCCAGAAACCCTGGGCACCTCCCAGGCACATGTCGAGATCAGCTGTGCTGCAATGCACTGTAAATCCAACCCTGCACAGCCCCCTGCGGAGCCGGTCGGGAGATCCCACTTCGTTTCACGAAGCGTGGAAGTGCTGCTGCAAGCTCTTTTGCCCCGTTATTTTAATCACCAAAAAATGTAGAGTGATCCTAATTGAAAAGCTTGTGTGAAATTCAGGGCAATTTTTTTCAATGGAAGCAATCTGCGAGCAAGACATGAGTAGGAATTTGGAAGATGTTTTGGTTTTAGGGTTTTGAAATGAAACTTCTGAATTATTCCTCTTGAAAACAAGTTTATCTTCACAATTCACTGAAATAAAGCAACCAACTGTAATATTATTGAATAAATCGGCAAGGTAGTGACATTGCTTTTGATGATAATAATAAAAGACCAATGCAAAGGGGTGGTGGGGGGAAGATGCTCTGTTTCAAGTCAAGCAAACTGTTTTGTTTTACCTGACCCGTTTCCCTTCACAAATCTTTCATTTCAGTAAGAAAAGTACAGGAAACAAGTAGCGTGGATTAACCTTGACCAAAATTAAGAGCAACAAGAGACGTTTTCCTTGGCTTGCAACCAGGACATTTGAGCCTGGGAACGACCATGGCATTCACGTCCATCCATGTGCACAGACGCACCCCTCACCACACTCGATCAAAGGGCGAGCGTTAAATACTGGAGTTAAGTACTTCTGAGCAGGTTTTCAGCCTTTCTAGCTTTTCCTGCTTTGCATGGGAAATACCGATGCACGGTCCTAAATTCCTCTTGAATTAAGACCTATT
>NW_009608606.1:0-8185 GCF_000690535.1 Cariama cristata
AGAGAGGAATAAAACCCAAGAAAGAGAAGCGATGCACAATACAATTTCTCATTGCCCGATGCCCAGCCCGTCCCAAGGAGCAATCGGCCCCTCCCGGCCAACTCCCCCAGTTTCTATAGTGGGCGTGACGCTCTGTGGTATGGAATACCCCTTTGGGTGGTTGGGGTCAGCTGTCCTGGCTGTGCTCCCTCCCAGCGCCTTGTGCCCCTCCTCGCTGGCAGAGCACGGGAAACTGAAAAGTCCTTGGCTTAGGGTAAGCACTGCTGAGCAACAACCAAAACATCTCTCTGCTATCAGCATTATTCTCCCACTACATCCAAAACACAGCACTGTACCAGCTACTAGGAAGGAAATTAACACTATCCCAGCCAAAACCAGGACACCTCTCCCCAAGTGATACATCCGAGGTGCATCTGCCCCACCAGCTCAAAGCCTGCCCTGGTCAGAGCTCCGGATGGCTTGCCCTCCCACGGAGAGAAGAGGCACAAATGAGAAAGAGCTCCCAGGCTGCTGCCCTGCAAACAGCAGTGCTCCCATACAGACCCAGAGATGCCACCCCAGCAGGACCCCCTGGGAATGGGCACATAGACACCCCAGTGAAGGCACATCAGTCCTTAATGGCATTTTAGGGGACACACGGAAGGTTTGCCGGTGTAATCCCACCGTGAGCAAACCATCCTTCTCCCTCCATCAGCATCGAGGCGGGTGGCTCGCCCAGTTCCCAGAGCAGACCCTCACCCTCTCCCAGGGCCGCCTGGGAGCTCAGCCTGCTCCCACCATTCCTACTCAAGGATGCTCCAGTATTTTTAGCCCCTTCCCCTGTTGAGAGCAGCTGTTTCTTTCTGGCAGCATCTGTGGTTATGGCAAAGAGACAGGCGGAAGAGGAGGAGAAAGAGACATTTATACACCCAGGAAACCTCTTGCAGGAGACAAAAGCTCCTAATAAGCATTAAGCTTCACCAATTCCTATTACACTGCCAAAACAGCAGAGAATAACATCAGTCTTGGATGTCTCTATAGCACCGACTTTGGTGGAGAAAGAGGAAAGATCTGCAGCGCTTTCCGGCTCGAAAATCCCTCTGGCCTGACCCCCTCCTTCCCAGAGCCCAAGGGCACACGGAGGTCTGGAAAATTAGGAGTCTGGGCAAATGCAACCCCCCAGCTCACCTGGAAATGCTAGGAGTACCCAGAAGTATTGGATCAACAGCTGGGATGATTGACAGTTGAGTGATTGACAAGTGACAGCCAAGCGCTAGAACCTGTGTAGGTACAGAGGGGTTTAAGGGGATGGGGAAAAGGACAGAGGCTGCCAAAGAAGCCGAGCGCACGATGGGAAATACCGCAAGGTCTGCCAAGGAGGGAGATGCTTTCCAGAGCAGTCAGCGGCAAAGCTTTGAAAAAAAACTTAAAGCAAGCTTCCAAGCTTTAATTCTGCTGAAATGAAAATTGGTTTGTTTTTTTTTTTTTATTTAAATTAAAAAAATCACCAGAGCGTCTTCGATGTCCCCTTCTGTCTCTCACGATACAGAGCCAAGAGCCAGCAAGGAAGGAGAGGAATAAGCTAGTGAAGGTTTTCAGCATGAGCTCAGCAACTGCTTCATTACAGCATGATTACGACTTAATTGGCACAGCAGACTTGATGAGATGGCTCGCGTGCCTGAAATAGTAATATAAAAGTCCACAGCCAGCTCTGGAAGAAAGGCAGGGAGGAGACCTCACCCTGGAGATGGAGGCGAGCGGTACCTGTGCCCCGAGGCATCTCCCTGCTGGGAAGTCTCCAGGACCCAATTCAAGGGCTGAAAAACTCACAAAAATCAGGGAAAGGGAGGAACGACGAGGCACAGGACTGGAATGGGACTCGCACGTCCAACTCACCCTCCAGACATGGGTTCCTGGAAAATCCTGGAACGAATAGTCCA
Source organism: Cariama cristata (assembly GCF_000690535.1). Taxonomy (NCBI): domain Eukaryota; kingdom Metazoa; phylum Chordata; class Aves; order Cariamiformes; family Cariamidae; genus Cariama; species Cariama cristata. Next base: position 1,920 of record NW_009608606.1, read on the forward strand.
GAAACAAACCCAAGCTGGGCTACAGCCAGCAGGGAATCTACTGAGACCAAGTTGCATGAGATCAACCCAGCTTCCTCCAGCAGAGCCACAGACCTGAGGGCTTCAGGGGTCTCAGCTCAGCTTTCTGAGTGTCTCCAAGTGTCAGAAGCCAGCTTGGGAAACACGGAGGTGGTGAACCTCTACAGCACGGGCACAAAACTGCATGGATAACTCACGCTGAGAGGTATCAGAGGTTGGATTGAGCAAGGTCTCCTGGGGACCTGTGGTGGGTCCAGGTTTAGTCCACATTTCCATGAACACTTCTGGCAACTGCAAGAGTGCTTCCTGCAGCTCTAAGGTGGGAAGCTAGAGGAGATGCAAGCGCGCACTGGAGAAGAATTCACCGTTCTCTCAGGAGACTGGAGAAATGGGCTGGGAAAAAAATAAATACGATGAAACTCAATAGGAAGCAAAGTATCATAATTAGGAGAAGGACCAGCTACGCTGACACAGGGCAGGGTCCAGCTCCAGAGAAGAGAGGTGGGTCGCAAGCCAAGTTCAGGTTAATCGCTTCATGTTGTTGCAGGCAAAGTCATTTGTGAAGGCAAGAACAAGAGCATGACCACGTTATTTGGTGCGGATAAGGCTGCAGGCACAGCACAAACAGCACATCCAATCTCACCGTCGTGCAAGGAGCAAGGCACAGGTTGGACAGCACCTGTGCCACAACCTACAGCGTGCAGGAGCAACTGGAAGAACCGAGGCTGGGCAGCACAGAGGAGAGAAGAAAAATGGTGAACAACTTCTACTGGTTTTCCACTCAGAAATAATAAGTCTCACCTTGGCATTTGGGAAATCTCGCGATGAGGGCGACCAAACCCCAGGAAGGACACCATGCCTCCATCCCTGCCCCAAAAAACCTCCAGAAACCCTCTCGGGACGCTGCTGCTTTGAGGCGGGGGTGTGTGTGTGTGTGTGTGTGGGCTCAGTGGCATTTTGAGGAATCTTCTGGCCTTTCTACAAGGCAGCCCTGCTATCGATCCTGCTGGCAGGCATAGCAGGCACAAGCACCCATGCCTCCTCAGCCACCCTCCCATGACAGCCCAAAAATCCTCTCCAGCCACCAAGTCGTGCAGCACCTCCCTCTCCCACCTGTTCGTAGGCTGCAGATGAGTTGTCCCCTATTCATGAGTCACCTGCATCTAGCAGCCTGCTAACAGCACGTCCCAGGTCCCCCCGCACCACAAAACCTCCCTGCCCAGTGGCACCTGCCACCCATTTGGGATGAAGGGCCGAGCAGAGCCGGCTGTCGGCACCAGGGCACCCAGGCTGGGCAGCTCGCAGCGTGGCAGGGAGGTGAGGGTTTGGCCAGCAGTGGCCTTCAGGTGGCCCTGACCATGCAGGCAAGCTGCCAGAGGAGAACAGGAGCTCGTGGTGGGAAGGCACGCGGTGCCTCCTCTCTCGGCAGCACCGAGCAGGCACGGACCAAAGCCTGAAGACCCCAATGCCTCGGGGGCCAGCAGGACGGCCAGACCCTCGCACCTACTGAACGGACCCGCTGCTGGCAGGCAGAGCAGGCAGCTGCCCTGCCCTGGGATGCAGCCTTTTGGATCGGTCCCCAGGAGATATCAGTGCCAGGCTTGAAGCATCACACTTGCCTGAAAACGCTGTGAGATGAAGCAGCAAGGTGGTGCTTGCAGGTACCACACCACCACAAATGCCGTTCCCAAAGCCGAACCTTTTTTTGATGTTTACAGCCCCAATTAGCTTATCTGAGCAGAGCCGGGCTGTAAAGAAGCTGGAGGGAGACAGAGGCACCACACAGTGATGACAGCCGTAGCCACAGCAACGGGCTGGTCTCTCCCTGGGGATGCCAGGGTGGCACCGGAGCTGCCTGTGCAACCCCCAGGAAAGCACCGTGGGGATGGGGATGGAGGCAACAGCCACACCACCTCCCCTGCACCTTTCCCTCCTCCATCCTCTCGCTTGCTTGTTGGGGGAGCAACAGGTTTTTGCTTATTTGACCCTTCCCAAGCCTCTCCCATCCCGACAACAGCGCCCAGCTCCCAGATCAATAATACATGCTCCCTGAAACAGATGCTGCTCTCAATACATCGAGTCATCTTGCCTTCCTGACGGGAAACCCGAGCCTCCGGCCATCAATTTTTCATTCCCTGGACATAATCTTCAAGCCGATGCAACTCCAAGCAGCTGCTTCCCTTTCACCATCCGGGGCACAGCATGTCTGGGATGCAAGAGGGAAACTCAGCCAAAAATCCAGCCACAAACCTGGGCAAAACTTGCCCAAGCTCCAGGGATGCTTGGGCAGACAGTAATGGAGATGCTGATGGATAAAACATGGTTACATCTGCACCAGTCACACTTTCCCTGCACAGGCAGCTCTGCCCAGCTCCTGCCAGGGTGTCCAAGAAAGGGCACAACTGCAACAGGCACAAAATAACTGTTGCTGCTGCTAAAATTCCTCCTTTTCAGTCTATCCTGGTGTAACTCCGTCACGCAGCGCCTGCTCAACCCGCTTGCTGCAGAGAGCTTTTCTGCTGATGGATGTGGCTGGCCAGTTTAAGTGTTAAGAGGATTTTATTTCTCACCATAGGAAAAAAAAATACATCCTTGCAGGGAATCTTTTCTCCGGGAAAAAAGCTACAGATGTCAGAAGAAAACAGAAAGAAGGCAGAGGGGCGCAGAAAAAGGGCAAGAAAGGACACAAGCAAAGCTTTTCTCCTGATCTTCCATGGGGCTGGGCCATATCCCACAGGATTTCACGCAGATGACTCCGGGTCCATATTGCAAATCCTGCCTAGAGACTTTCAGCCACCCGCCTGTCGCCAGCTGTTTCCTTCTCAACACCCAATTTTCCACACAGGTGCCCAGGACCTGTCTTGTCTCCACTTTGCCACCTCGGATCGGAGTTATTTGGCTCTTCCCTCCCTCCAGGGTAGGCAGCACCCACCCTGCAGGCAGCATCGGTCGCATCCAGCCGGCAACACAGCATCCCAGAGCAAAGTGGTGGTGCCAGCATGCATGGTCCTGCCTCACCTGCAGAAGTCACTGGTTGGCATTCTTTTTCTCTGCCCAGTAAAGCCACCACTGGGAGCACTGGTTTGGGCATCGGAGGGGACAGGGATCCAGGGACAGACTCTGGCAGTGATCTTGTTGCATTTGCAGCCTCCCAATGCACGCTTTCCGAGGGATTTCCTCTACTCCACCACTTCAGGTGCTTAACTTCAAGGGGTTTGACATCTCAGGGTGTTTGTCTGGTCTTCCAGCCACGCTGACGTTCCGGTCATCCCGTCATGCTGCCCACTAGGATATGGGCCATTGCCCAAAGTGGGCAACAACCTCCGAGTTGGGTGCTGGCCCCAGAAAAGAGCTCACAAGTGGGGACCGGCTCCTCAAAACCATCCTTGCAGCAGCCCAGTGCCCTCTGTCCCCCGTGGACAGCAGGGGCCATGGACCAGCCATCCCTTCCTTTCCTTCGCTGGTGGCACAGCGTGATGCATCCTTGGGTAGGGGGTTACCCCTGGCATCCCAGCCATGAAGCCACCCCTGAATTCAGGTAGCCACATACCTCAGGAGCCAGCGCTGCTTCCCAGCAAGGCGGGAGGAGAGGGGCCGAGGAGATGGTGGATGGGGAAAGAAGCTTCCTTCTTCTCTGGCTTTCTTCTCACTGAAGAGCCAGGAAGCCGGCTGCTTTTGAGGGAGACCTTTGCAGACCCAGCAGTTCCTGCAATCCCCCGTTCTACTCCTTTTTGCCCACCTGGCATCATTCCTGCCTGCGTGCATCATGGTTATGCTTCTTCTGAAGCAAATGTCCGTTCCTACCAGATGCTTTCCCAATGCAAGATCCAGACCTGAAGCAAAGCAGAGGCTCGGCTGTGGACGGGAGTGAAGGTCCTTCCCCATCCCCATGGCTTGCCACCTCCCCCAGAAAGAGCAGGCACCAAAATCTATTTTTTGGTTGAAGAAACAACATGCATTTGATGTCTTTACTTTCTAGATGAAAAAAAAAAATCCCCTTCAAGAGACTTTTTCTGTCCACCTAGAGGTCATGAAAGAGATCCCAGAAGCAACTGAAAGCAGATCACCTCCCACCAGCATCAAAGCCCTGGTTCAGCATCGCCTTCCTAAGGTTTTAAACTCAAACAGTGAATGCTGTCCCTATCTAACGTCGCTCAGGGCAGAACAGAGACTGCAAAAGCACTCATTGAATCCTCCCAGCTGTCATTAAAAAGCAGGTTTCCAGCCCCAAGGGGCCCACAGGAACCCTCGACAGCTTCCAACTGCCTCCCCAGCCCAGCAGTCTCCATGGCAGCCCGGTTTGCTCACCAGCACCTTCGAGGGAGCTGCCACAGATACCTAAAAAATATAATAATTGGCCTCTTGCCTCTGTGTGAAATGCTTAGCTCTGATTAAACACCTCAAACCTGCGGCTCTTCACTGCCATCGCTCCCCCTCCCCAGGGACCACCTGCTTCTCCCCAAAAGCCGGGATAACTCGGTAGCGTCGCAGTAGGGGGATGCTCCGGGGGCTCCCCCGTCACCACATCACCCTGCTCTTGCGCTGATCTAGCACAGTGTCAACCAAAATCTCTTGCCAGCTTGGCCACAACCTCCCCTAAGCCAGCCGGCGGGTCTGATCGTAATTCCCCTGGGAGCAGATGCTTTCCTGTAAACAGGGGAGAAATGAGAATGAAAAAACACAAAGCGATGCAGGCACACAAAAATAATAAGGCCCCAGAAACCAGGAAGATGCAGAAAATCCCTCCTCCTCCTTGGCAAACAACAGACCTCAGCATCTCAGCAGAGGGGATGAAAGTAGCAGCAGGATTGCTGCTCCTCATCTGATACTGAATCTGCTCTCTGCCAAGCAAAGGAATTAATTTGATCGCCGTGCCAGGGTGGGGGGGACTGGAATACCTCTAATCCCCCCCCCAGGTGGTTCCCTTAAAGCCCGGAGTGCCCCAGTTTGGCATCGCAAGTGTTGGAGGGGCAGATTTGCATTCAGAGAGGAAACAGCCCCTTCCCAGAAGAGGGACCGCAAAGCAGGGGATGGAGGAGAGGACCCAGAAGAGCTTAGGCATCCAGAGATGTCCAAGATGCTGCAAGAGCAAGACCACCCAACGCAAGTTATTTTTCATAACCACGGAGAGGTTTTTACACCACCCCCAGCTTGAGGATCTCCTGCCTCGGCAGAGCCGTTGGGTCTATCCCCACCCTGCACCGGTTACAGCTCCTCGGGGGAAGTCCGAGTCCCTTCCCCTTTCCAGCAGAGCGCTGCTGACGGGGCACGTTACGTCCTACGGGCAATGATAACTCGCGGCGACTCTCAGCGCTGGTCCCAGCAGGGTTTGCCAAGCGGTGGGCAACCAAGGTCGGCGAAGGTCGGCACTCTCGGAGAGCAGCTCGTCACCTTCATCAAGCCAGTGCATCCACTCTGGCAGCCGCAGGGGTGCCAGGGAGGACGGCATCAGCGGCAGAGGAGCGGACGGGCACGGCAGTGAGCAACAGGCAGCAGCCTCTTGGGGCACAGGCAGCACAATAGGCCTTGCCCGCACCAAACCCCACGGGAGAGCTCCGCAGAGCGGGGCCGGCACACCGAGAGTTCAGGTGGGCACTGGGGTCCATCCTGCAGATTTGTTTGTTGGTTTTGGGTTTGTTTTTTTTTTTACAGTAGAGGGAACATTCAACAAGAGCCTGAACTTCAGGGTCTCAGCTTAAACCAGAAGCAATGAATCTGAACCCAAACACCATCGGCTACCAGCACTCCCAGGCAAAGCAGGAGAAACATCTAAGCACCATCGCTAACTGCTTCTCAAATACAGCTCCTCCAGGAGCATCTGAAGAGGAAGGATGCTCTCAACCATGCACTCAAGGAACAAGGATGCTCGTGCCACGAGGGAACAGCAGCAACAAATTCAACACCCTTGTGCAAAGGTGCCGGCCGTGAGGAAGGGAGCTGCAAGGCCAACGTCCCAGCTCCGCTCCCGGGGCAGGCAGCGGTGCTGGATTTGCACCCAGCGGGTGCGGAGCAGGGCTTCGGGGCGGCTGCTCTTACATCCCTGCTCACATATTGATTCAGTTACATGAATTATGCAGCACCTCTACTCCTGATTAATATTGTTAATTGAGTTGGCAGCTGGGAAATACCGTAAGGACACACAGTCAAGCACCCATAAATGCAAAAGCCGTCGTCTCAGGGTGCTGGCCGGGTCCTGTAGGGAGCGAGCGGAGAAAGCGGGGAGCTTCCCCCCAAATACAACGGCAACA
>NW_009608607.1:0-2710 GCF_000690535.1 Cariama cristata
TTCAAAAATAAATCACAGGCATAAGGTACTTTCCTTTCTGATAAACATGCTTGATAGTCATCCTTAGATTTATTCAGATAAGTGAAAAATATTAGATAAAATGTGATTTTCACCCCAAGTTAGACACACTTCCTTGCAGAAAAAGTATATGGCCTTACAAGCATTAGTAATCATGGTTGGTAAATATTGGCATTAGAGTACCAGGAAAGTCTCAGTAAGAAGTGAGGTCAGACTGAGCTGGGTGCTCTGCAAACATCTGAAGGCACAGAGGGCTTGCTGTCAGACAGTGGTAAATAAATGAAAGGTCATTATGTTCCTGTATAAAGTGGAGGGTTTTTTTTTTTAATCGGGGGCTGAAGTAGGCATGAACCTACTTAACCTTTAAGCCTTATGTCATCCTCTTTTCTTTCTAAATGCTTCTGCCTGTTCACCTTATATTAAGACTGGAGTTCTCTGGCTAGTGTTCATCAGGAGGAAAAGCAAATAAAATAAAAATAAAAAAAAAAAGAAAAATAGTTTCTTCACAGGCAACACAGGATCTTTGCAGTTTATGAACTGGTTCTTTGTAGTTCTGGTAATATGGCATGTAAAGGAATTTAAATTATTTTAGAAAGTTATCAATCTAGGTATCCCTCTCAGTGCTATGATAAAGAGAGTTTCCCCTTTTTGAGAAGCCTCCTGTTCGTGTGCTCTGTGGTGTGCAGAATGCGAGCAGATGCAACACAAGCTCTTAATATTATGGTGGCACAGGCACAGTGGATTGAAACATTCTGGAAAAGGGTACTTGGTACCATGAAAAAATGCAAAGGATTTAAACATACACAGTGCCTTTGCCCTACACACACCCCATGTATAATGTCCAATAATTTCCTACAGGTTTAATTCCCTCTCTCCTACCTCCTCCCAAATTATGTGCAGAAACATCTAATAAACTGTCTTGCTAAGACATACTGCGTAACCAGGACATATGGATGACACAAAAACAGCTTTAAGAAGGATCTTCTGTGTTGATGCTTAGTATATGGACTTGAGTTTTCAGAAGTAATGACCTCAGCCTCATTCCTCAAGGCTTCCCCTCTTTACAGTCCAAGCATTTGAGTCAGAATTGCCAAGACTTAAATGCCAAGCTAATCTAATTTAGTACCTTTAGCAATAGCTTGAGTCATGCCCTGAATGCTCTGCCTTGCTTCATTTAATTAAAAAAAACAACACAAGGCTAAAATAATACAAAAGCAAGGCTGCCAAAGCTCTGTAGTCTGCTTGTTATCCAAGTGGGATTTGTTTACCAACTTTATTCTTTATATAGAGTACAGTTAAGCCTTTCTCCCTAACTTGTTTGCAATACCTCCACCTCACCCACGCTAAAGGCTATGAGCACTGCATTTCTTCCAACCAAAGAAGGAAAATGCTAATTAATAATAAGGCACTGCTCTCAACACCCAACCACTTTTTCAACCATATATTTTATTCATTTAAATAAGCGCTATAGTAACCTTAACATACCAGCATGGCAATATAAAGCCTGGGCATTAATATGTGTGTTTGCATGGAAGAATTAACAAAAGAACAGCAAGACAAAGACATAGGCAAGTTACTCTAGTAGTTTATTTTTTAGGCTTTCTTTTCCTCTGAGCATTGAGTAGATAAGAACCCCAGTAGAAATTACTGTAAACCTCCTTAGCTAAGTGAGATTCTCATCCACTTAGTCCTTTTTTTCTGATCCCTTATCGTACAGGTCATCAATGCACCACTATCTGGTAGAGGGTAAGCGGGAATTTCCCATTGCAAATTTCTTGTGTGATTGTCTACCAGAAAGCTTCATACACTTGTTTCTAAATACCTGCCCCTGGCCAGTGTCATATGCTGGATGTTGATTTAAAGTAGCATATTAACATTTACACCCATGTAAAGAACATACAACCATAAAAAAGATTTGGCATTTGAATGTACACACTCACTCATACATACATGCACACTCGTAATCTCTGCATTCTCTGAACTTTCAGACTTAGATTTTCTATTACTATTTTGTGTAATCTTTTGAAAGAATAATTATAATAATCCTTAATTTATCTTATTTCCAGTCTCATCAGATTATTCTAAACCACTGTGAGCATTTTATGCACAATATTGCGATTCATCTGACCTAGCTTTAAATGTTTGCAGTGTGAGTACACACATATTAACTAGTGTCAATGCTCCTTTTGCAGACGGACAGAAATCCTAAACACTTCTAGAGAGTGATTTGTCTGACCTATTTTAAATAGTTCAATTATCAAAAGATGACTCACACCTTACAAGTTTCTACTTCTCCTTTTTAATCATAACAGAAGTCTAAAGATGACTAGCTTAAAAATAAATTATAAGAGAGATCTTAACCAACCATGTCTGTAGTCTAGGTTAGGCTCCAACATGACCATGTTGACTGCAGAAATGTTTATGTCACCGCTTAAGGCTGGGCTGGCTCTTAAAACAGGCGGCAGATGCTCTCTGTTAACTCCTTCCCTCCCTCCAGGAGGGGAAAGGATAGAGAAAAGGGAGAGAGACTTATGGATTGGAAAATGAAACTACTTTAATAATACAATAATAATGGAAAATAGTATAAGGTATTAAAACTAGTACTACTAATAGTGGAAATAAGAGGAAAAGTATACAAAACTGATACTGGGTGTCCCGACGACGACGGGTTGGGGGATTGCAGGCCGCAGGG
>NW_009608608.1:0-9490 GCF_000690535.1 Cariama cristata
AGGCGTCGGGCAGGACGGAGGGAAGAAGTATGTTCGTTGATGTATGCGCATCTAACACATGAGAACAGTGGTAAACCTCACAGCTCCACAATATAGTGTGTAAGTTATGCTGACATCAGAGGAGATGGGAGTTTTACTGTGGGTTTGTTTTCTTCCTCTCTTTTCCTTTTGATGCCGTTCTCCTGCCTCCCAAACCAACATAACCCTCTTCTACAGGGGGAGCCTGGGGAAACAGAAGGTGGCCAGGGCTAGCACAGAAACCTCTCATGCCAGGGTAGGGGCAGTGGAGGGCAAGCTGGACAGGCACCTTTGGTGGCAAGCAGCAACTCCAGATTTAGGTCTTTTTCCAGTGGCTGGGTGCCCGGGGGAGACTGAGGAAGGTCACAAAGACTGGGGCTCAATGAGCTGACCACAAGGTACTGCCTTTTCTGCCACTGTGCCTTAAGAGTCAGTCACCTTCACACACTACGAGGCTGGCCAAAGCAATAAGTATCACCACAGTGCTTCAGGAGGGATTGCTTGGTTGATCCCAACCTTGAGGCATTATCTAAATGCTAGGCATAGTCTAATCTCCTATGTATACATATATACATGGCTGCTAAAGTTGTTACATGCATCTACCCAATGGCAAAAAGTAATCTGCTTATTTCTATGCAGCACTGTCAGGTTAAAAGCATTTTCTTTGATCTTGCACACAGTCAGAAGCCCATAGGCAATCATACCTGATACTGGCACTGCTTGGGATAGCTAGCATCCACAAAGGCATTTTTCATGCACGCTGGCTGCAGGGAATACACATCACCCTGGGACTTCTAAGTTTCCATTTTGATCACATTGCTTAAACATGAGAATGAGTCACCTACCATACTGAAAACCATGACCTTTGTATTTACACCAAAAAAGGAATGATAAGCTTAGGAGAGGGAAAGAAAACGAGCGAGAAAAAAAAAAAAAAAAAAACACAACCAAAAAAACCCCAGAACCCAAACCCAAGCATGTCTTTGCTGTTTGAAACATAGTCAGCTGCTGTTATTCAGATGTGAGCTGAAGGAGTTGTTGCCATGATTGGGTTTGTTCAGTGTATCTGCATGAACTACAAGGGATTCATGTCAGCGGCACTGCAGTCCCTGCAGCAGGCATATTCTGGTCACAACAAAGCAGGGAAAAGCTTTGTGTGCCCATCCATCCAGTAAAGAAACCATATGAGATTTTTATTTAGAAATAGACTCCATCTTTAATTTAGAGCAATCCTGCCCTTCAGCCACCTCTAGCAAAAAAGTTATGCTGTGAGGGAACAAAATGGTGGCATGGAAGAGTTCTTACTGTTAGAGTAACCAAAACATGGAGATCCATAAGCAAACAAGTCTTCAAGACTTTTAAAAATGGTCAATGGACACAATTCTTGAGCCAGTTTTTCCTCATGTTCCACTCCTCCTAAAGAAGAACAAAAATACTTAACTAATTTCTAGTATTTTTCATCAACAAAGCACCAGCTGTAAAATTTACTACAGAGTAGATAAAAGTATAGTGCAGTAAACCCAAATGGGACCTGGCAAAGAACATGACTTTGAAGAGAACAGACTTAAAGTGCATGGACATTTAAATATAGTAGGCCAGCCTGACTGACAAAACCTAAGCATTGAAGTGGATTTCTTTTTATGCGCCTCTCTCTCTCGTACTTGGAGCATCCTTTCAGACAAAGGGGACAAAACCCTTGCAATGATTGTGTAAGTGAAGATGATGAACTGGACAGGCTTTTAGTGTATCCACAAATTGTTGCCCATCCAGCAGACAAGTTGGATCCACGGGGTGAGGATGAAAAGAACAGGGGTTGCAGGAAACATTTATGAGCAGCCTGCTGAGAAGATCATTAGAGCCATTTGCATCCATCCCATTCTCCGATATGTTCAAAGGGTGTTCTCAGAAGGAAATTTGGCCGTGCACCAGTGGGCAGCTGCATTTTTAAGTGGACAACCCTGTTAAAGAAAAATTTTCTGTGTTATAGCATGAGCTGTACCATCTGTCGTCTAGCTCATTTATCACCAGCTAAGCTTGCAAAAAACCCGATGAGGAACTGAAATGATGCAAAAAGCTAATGTCCTTGAGGAAACAGTGTTTTGTATTTCCCACAGGGAGCAAGAATTTCTGTGCTTTAGAAGTGCCTACAACACTAAAAAAAGAGAGAAATAAATGTTAGAAGTGATCAAAACCGGAGAAAATAAAGACAGCAAGCTGCTTCATAAAGGCTAAGTAATTGAGATCTGTAATGGCAGGCCCGCATGCTGAAAAACACATTCTGAATCCTCATTTAAGGTGCTTCAAATAATTGAGACTTCGTTTAAATAGCCTGCCATTAAAATCCAGTGAAGATCAATAGGAACAGCCTATTAGGGCAGTGGTTTCTGCATTTGAAATGGTTGGTTGTCATGTGCTGCCTATGGCCAATTTAACTTCATTTTGTATACACTGATTTTTTTGAGAGAGACACACACAGGGTTGATTTCGTCTGACGGAAACCTTGGATCACTTGCCGGCTGCTTCTTCCCCTGCGGGAGAGAGGGGACCCAGGTCTCACCGGGTAGCACCTGGTGCTGAGCACCGGGGACGGCAAAGCCTCTGGAACGCCGCTCCCAGCTTGCCTCCGCCGGAGGGGCAGGGGTTGTCTCCAGCAGCAGCAAGTTGCTGTCTTCTCCCCCCATCCTCACAGGTCAGTGAGAAGAAGGAGCACGGCTCTTTCAGCCTCTCCTCCTAGTACCAGCTCCAGCCCTTGCCTCTCAACCTCCTCTTCCTACAGATGAGAAATTTGAAGGCCCATCCCTGGGCACAAGATAAAGCTTTCAGACCTATAACCAGACAAAGGCACAACAGGGGGGAACTTGCTGAAATGTTGGTTTTTTCGGTCATTTTACAAACCGGTGGAGGAAATAGCTCTATTAGAACAAAAGCAACAGCTTCCAAACTTTTGAGGAAAGACAGAAAAGGCAGAAGAGGAGGAGGAGTAGGAGTTATGCTCTATGTAAAAGACCGATTTGAGGACATGGGCAAGAGGACAGGTCAGCTGAGTGCTTTTGGGTCAAAATCAGAGGTGTCAGCATCAAGGGAGTACTTGTGGTGGGTGTCTGCTATGGACAATCTGATAGAGATGAAATCTTCAGACCACTTGAAGACTGACAACAGCAGCCTTGGCTGCAGTGATAAGATCATAGAGTTTAATATCCTACAGAGTGTGAAGAAGGTAAGTAGCAGAATAAAGGCCCAGAACTTCATAAGAGCAGATTTCATCTTGCTCACGGAGCTGTTAGGAGGTATCCCAGAAAAGCCTGCCTTGGAAGTCAAAGGTGTTCAGGAGTAGTGGGAGACATTCACAGATAGCACAACAGCAGTCCGTCCACCTAGGCAGGAAAAGGAGCTGGCACAGCAAGAAACCATCCTGGTTAAACAGTGAGCTACTGAGAGAACTGAGATGCAAAAGAGGAACATGAGAGAGATGGAAAAGGGAACAGGCTTCCCAAGCAGAATATAGAAATACCGTTTGGGCATGCAGAGAAGGCGGCTAAAGCCCAGCTGGAGCCCAAACTGGCAAGAGATATCAAGAGTAGCAAGATACTGTACGTATGTTAGCAAGCAGAAGACAAGGAAAAGGTAGGTTCACTGCTGAGTGGAGTTGGCAAGTTAGTTACGAATGACAGAGAGAAACTTGAAGATTTTCCTTCATGCCTTCTTTGCCTTGATCTTCACAAGTAAGGTCAGCCTCCCCAGCCTCTATGGAAGCAATGGCGAAGCAAACTATGAACTGCTGACAGTGGGAGAGGGTTGAGTTAGCTGACGTATGTGTTGGCTTCTCCCAGTTGCTGCCTTCTCCTTCATGCCTGGAAATAGCTTCCATGAGGATCCGTTCCATAATTTTTCAAGGGACTCAAGTGAGGCTGAGTCATCTGTAATTTCCCAAATCTTCTTTTTTTTCCCCTTTTTGTAGATGGGTGTAATATTTGCCCTTTTCCAGTCAGCTGGGACTTCCCCTGAACTCCATGAACTGTCAAAGACGTTGAAATGTGGCTTTGCAGTGACACTGGCCAACCCTCTTGGCAGCCTTGGATACATTCTGCTAAGTCCCACTGACTTGTATATGTCCAGGTTGTACACGTAGTCCCCAACACTCCTGAGCTCCTTTGTCCTCCCTGGGAACCTTTCTAACAGTTTCCTGGGAAGCTGAAATCACAAGCAATTTTGTGTATGATCATCTGCATATAATTTATAGAAATCTGAGACTGCCAATAGAAACATGATGCAACAGACCTGTCAACTTTGATGCAAGTAAAAGCTAGTGCAATGCCCAAGGATCGATCAAGTGGTCAGGCAGGCTAAGGAATGAGCCAGAAGGGCTGTGGTAATCCTCAGCCAAAACAAAGAAACCATAAGCCAGCTAGCCAAAGAAGAAGGAGAAAAAAAGCAGTGTTAAAACATGTCTGATTGGACCCTATGGCATACTCATCTACCGCAACATGGTCCCTTAATGTTATGCTGTTGTTGCCTTGTTCACAAGCCAGCGGGAATTGTAATAATGCATTTTTCCCTGTTTGTGCTCATGTATGCTCATGTTTTACAAAAACACCACAACAAATGTTTCACAATATGACAAGAGCACTGGAGGGCCTGAAGGCAAGACTGGAGGGCTACAAACCTTGCTGCAGAGACGACACAATCACTTGGTGGCCACAACCAGCTTTGATGTCTGGCAGAAGGAAAAACTGGGCAACCACGCTTACTGAAGCGAGAGCAATGGGAAACGCAGGTATATGCTGGGGTCTGTCAAGGGGGGGATCCTCACGGGGACCCCCCAGGGCACAAACACTGGATGACTCCAGAGGCTTTTGAAGGTACATGCAAAAACTGCACATTGCCCATCGAGGAGTGCAGCCTTGATTGCTGGATAGAATGGATTTGAAGGCATAACAAAGACTGAAAATAACATTACATTCAGCTCAAGTAAATCATCCCATACATGGTGAAAGTGGGAAGGAAATAAGAAGGTATAAAAACCCTTACAAGAACAGGAAAAAGGAAGAAGAGAGAGCAATTTCTCCTACACCATCTCCTCAGGTAAGGAGGACCATGTGTGATCAGCAACACCACTTAAGCAACAGCAGTTCCTCCTCTGGATTTTTGGGGAGGAATGCTGCTTTTTGATTTGCCCTTTACAATATTTTACTAACACGGACTCAGCAATTGTACATAAAGTAGTAGCTTTTACCATGGAATCAGGTTAAACAAACTGGGATGTTAGGGAGCTGTTTGCACGCATTTTGTTTTCTGCCTCAACCTCGCCACTCAACAAGGTGATTGACACTGCAGCACAAAAGCATAGTAAACTTGTATGGCAGAGCTCTGAGAGAAATAATTTATTGTATAGCAACAATTCACTCTTCATTCTGGAAATTAAGATAGCACCAGGCAAGAGGAAGAGAGGAGAAACATGTTTCACAACAATCTTTCAGTCTACAGCGGGACTCGTTCCCATCAGCACGTGGGATCGCATACCCCTTGCTTCAGCAGCCACTGTGACTGCCACAAAATTAGCAGTTTGATTTTTTCAGAGATACCACTTCGACTCAGCCAAGGTGAATGTGAATTGTTGGCATTTAGCATTGTGGGGAGCAGGGGGTGGGAATCCTCATAGGCCAAACGCTGCCAGGCAGAGCTCTCCGGTGCCCACATCTCCAAGCGAGAGTGCTGCAGAGCAGCACTGTGGGCAGGCTGCCCTCGCCTGTGCCTTTCAGGTCAGCATCAAAGTATTCCTGATGGGCTGAAAAGGGCAACAGCCGTTCAGAAGGAGGTTTGAAAAACTAGCTTATAAAGTCTGGAGTGGTTCAGCATTCCTTGCGAGAAACCTCAGACAACTTGGTCAAATACGCTTCAATTTTCCAGTGACTATTATTAAGTGTCTATTAATAATATACATTACATACTCCAGAAATAACTTTTCCACACGAAGAATTTGCAGCCATTTTACCATGTCCAGTATCATGTACTGACAGAATTGAATTCTCCAGTCGCTGTAGATGGTTTTTAAGAGTGGTGGTGAGGAGGCACTGCTGCCTAATTTGAATGGAGGTATCTGATAAAACTATAGCTCTATTGAATACCTGATTACCACAAAGACAACCTTCAGCAGGGTTCTGCTTTACAATCGACATAGAGGTGTAATTGCTCAGGTACCACCGATATGATAAAAGGAAGGGAATCTGCATGGACAAGTAGAAATTAAGACATTTTAGCAATTTTACTCCCAGGTATGCTGTAAGCCTCACAAAGTGACTTCCAGTCTCTGTGTGAACACATAGCAAAGTACACAGATTAACAGCAGTTATTGTCTATGTTGATCTTTAATGCTGTACTGTTTTCCATGGGGTTAAGAAGGGCTGCTCCAGTGCCCTTGAGCAAAAGATTGCTCCTCATTTTCCCATGGTTATATGCAGAATTACTGCTGCCTTTCTGGGCCTGAAGTGGCTGAGTTTCAAGGGCACCTAGTACATTCATCACAGATAATGCATGTTGTGACTCCTCGGACTGAAAGACTTGTGAAAACACACGCTGTGCAGGAGGAGACTTCAGGAATGAGTTGGAACCACTGCCCAGTTCTCAGCAGTAAAGCATTACCACACCAGATCTATCAGAGCTCCTGTTTGGTTCCACATGTGTGTGTGGATGCGCACGTGCATTATTGCAGCACGTACTGGGGAAGGGAAGCACTTTTTGTTAAAACAGTTCTACATACAAAAAAATGTTACGAAAGCCTAACCAGGAATGTTTTTATATTAATATTTGACTTTCTGTCAAAGTAAGCATAAGCATAAAATAATCTATTTGATTTTCTCCTTTAATTCAAATGAAATCTTCACTTTTTCTCTAGTAGATCTTTAAGATTTTTATTATCATTAATTATGTGTATTACAATAGCAGCCAGAAGCCTCCAAATTAGTGCCCAATGCATAGGGCCCCATTGTACAAATAGATGTTAAAAACCAGCCCCAGCTCCAAACTGACGACAAATGAAATCATGAGGACAAAAAAGTTCCTTTGGGGTCCATGTCTAAGCAGTCAAGCAGAGACCCAGGGAACACACATAATGGTGATGAGTGTGATGTGGTTTCTCCGCTTTTGGGTAGACTCTGGAGGAAGAAAAAGAATTGGATCTGTTGGCACATCACGTTTCCCACAAGGGAGTGGCCACAGCATTGAGATCATTATGACCCATTTCTTCACGCTTGCTGATGATCCTAGTTTCAATCCTTGCTGAGTAGGATCCTGAAATTCAGCGAGTGAAAAATGTGTCCTCACTGAGGACACATAGTAAACTTCCCATTGTCTTCTCTGAAATCAGGATTTTGAGCCTGCTCTCTGGTGACGGATACAAACCAAGGGAAGAAAGAAGCTGCAGAGGGAGGAGGAGTAGAAGACAGACTTGCAGACAGGTAGTTTACCCAGAGCCAAGCACAAGACTTCAGTCTCTCCTGCCCTGTAAGTGGGGCTAGATGAACGCTTTCCAGTGGGGCTGAGGTCCTGGATGAATGCTTTCCATCAAAAGACTGAAAAAATGAAGTGGGAAAATATCTGCACCACCTTGCATGAAGGCGATGGTGGCTCTGCTTCCTTGTCCCTATTGCACCAATGCCTAGGGGATACAGAATTAGGCCAGAAGAGGCTAGAAAGAGGTTGTAAAAGATCCAGCAGGAAAGACAAGAGAATACCACAGATAAGAGAGCTTCAGGTACACACCTTCAAAGAGGCAGAGGTAGCTTGGGCCATCACTGAATGGGACAACCTACCTGCCTGGCCGAATCTAGGCTAGGATGGTCTAGTTTTCTGAAGGCCATGCAGAAGTGAAAGGAAGACTGGTTGTTCATGCACGCTTTTTGCCAGCCACCCAAGAGAGAGTCTTGCACATTTGTACTGAACTTTACATCCCAGATATGTAAATAATGCAGAATTATTCATCTGAGAGATGAAGGTGGCTAAGCCCGTCCTTTTGTTTTATGAATGAGAAGCTCATCATGACACAGTGGTCACCTTGTCAGCTTTATAGGTGCTCTTCATATGCAGAGCAGTACCATTGCAAACAGAGCAGCTACACAGTGAACCTCTCAGCTTTAAAACCTCCCCAGGGAGGAGCCTTCCCTACCAGAGACCTTTTCCATCAGGGCAGATGAGATCACACTAGGTAAAGGATCGCTTTGCTGTCTGACAGGAAACACAGCACTGACCCTCCTAAAGGCTCAGACTGAAGATACCCTCCTGAAGCACTCACATGTGCAGGAGAATGTCAGAAAATTACCCCGTGTCAGGAAATCATTAAGAATGTTATCTTTTCCTCTTGGGAGTTCCTTGAGACTCTGTTCCCTTCACCTTTCTCTCCACAGTGGCTGCTGGAGGAGGCTACAGGATACAGGACCTTAACTAAAGCCAATTGAGTAGGTAAGACTCCTAACTACTATTACTCTTTAAATCTGAACCTTCTGTCCCATTGCTTATCAGCTCTCTGTGTGAGATGTACACTCTGATTTTAGCTCAGACAGGCCGAGCTCTGGAAATAGCTTCAAGCTACTTAAGTAAAGCTCTGCTTACTGATGAAAATACCAGAGGGAATGACAAAATTGTTTGGGCAGATGAAGGAACATGTGTTTGACCCTGACCAAATTTTCCATCTTTGGGTAACCCCTCCCTCTCCTGTCACTCAGGAACTGTCCACAGCTGGTTATCATAGACCTTTCCTCCACCTGCTAGCAGCTCTGTGTCTTAAACTTCAGTGACATTATTCATGCATCCACTTAAACTTCCGTGACGTTATTCAACATGCAGCAGTGTGGCAGGCACACATCACACTTGTCTTCAGGAGTCTGAATTCCTCTGGCGAGGTGCAATAAGGCAGAGGTGAATCAGGGTCTAAAACTATAAATGGTCTTTGCTTTTAAGGCATATCCGCTGCATTTTGCCTGTTATCGTGTGCTTGGGGCAGCGTTACACCTATTGATACCCCTAGGTTAATAAGGGGCAGACCAGGATCTTGGCTGTGGTGCTGGTTTGAAACTGGAGTGTCTGCTCCCTTGGGGAAAGATGGGAAGAACTGACGCTACCTGCCCGATCACCACAGGGAGGCAAATGTCGGCAGCAGCACCATGCTTAGCGGCAGAGGTGGCTGCGGCTTCCTTCCACCGCCGGAGGCATCAAGGAGGCCCAAGACCCAGCAAAATGGGTGCAGCTTAGTTGCAAAAAGAAAACCCCGAGGCAGAGCTCAGGGCCTCTTTCAATGCAGTCCTCCGCCATGTAGTCCCCTCTCTGGGAGCGCCCTGTGCACCCGCGAGCAACGCTCTCCTCCTCACAAAGTCCCTGGCCCGAAGGATCTCCTCAGCTCTCCTTTGCCCCGTGCCAGGGAGCTGAGGGCAGATGAGGAGCCCGCCACCCCACAAGGGAGAGGAGAAAGCCCTGCTGCTGC
>NW_009608609.1:0-1567 GCF_000690535.1 Cariama cristata
GTGCACTATTACAGTAATTTTTTAATGTGGTTTGTTTTTTTTTTTTTCAACAGCGGATCATTCGGGTAGATCAGCTAGGCACTGCCTTCCACTTTCCCATCTTGGTGTCTCCGGCGGTAAGGACTATTTACGAATAATTCTTTTCATAACCGGTCGGCCAAGGCATGGTCGCATCTATGAGTAAACACGACCTTGGAGGTCTGTATAGCAACTAACGCAAACGGTGGGACTCCAAAATGAGATGAGAGTTGTCAGGATTTGAATGGAAATAGACCCTACATTTCCTCCAGTATCTTTTGAGGGCGATTCCCAAGACGCCAGATATTTGTGAACGAAGTTACTGGTTAGCTCTGCTATCGATCAGGCTGCTCCAAGTGAAATTGTGATCCACAGAAGAAAACCAGAGTTACCATTCAATAAAAAATGTCCCTTTCTGTAGCCACCCTCTATCGCACAGTGGCTTCAGGATTTCATAGGCAGGTATTTTGTTCTGCAGAGCTCTAAATGTACAAAATCAGATGCCTGACATTATACAAACATATTATTTGATAGGTTCTATAAAGTTTTGTCTCATACCTTTAAGTTGAAAGGCTGAATTTACTTCATCCGCATTTTAGAAGTTTGAAAAAGTATAAGAAAGACGTCCAATTTTAATAAATCATCTCTGGGTTTGCTCCACTGAAAAGAGGTGGGCTAACCTAAACAATATCATGGTCTAAAACGAGCCACGTGTTTCCAGGGGTATTTAATGTGAAAAAAATCTCTCTTTAAGCAAACAAACAAAACAGGCGGTGTGCTGTTCTTTACAATTAAATGAGACAAAATAAAGCAGATTGGTGAGAAGGTCGTTTACCACAGAAAATATTTTGGGAAATTATCACCATGTGTACTTGATAAGGGAACAGCTGTTAAACACATTTCTTTATACTTATTTCTCTTCTTAAGTTAAATTAAAAAAATAAACAAACGGTGATGAATTACTTCCAGAGGGTTTGTGTTGTATTTTTTTTTTAAAGCAGATGTGTCGATTACAGATAAATTGATTTATCTGTCTAATTAAGTCTAATGTTCGGATAAATGAAACAACAGAACGCACCCCGAGTACCTCCAAAACTTGCTGTTACATTTCGTTGCTTGATACTGAGAGTCTGTTCACATAGTTAATAATACTAATGAGGAATAAACACCATGCAAATGCGGTCTACGGAAATGTCACCGGTTCTCGCAAAAGTACTGAAGACGGAAAATCATTTATGGAAATGACGTAGTTGTGAGACTTCATTGCCTGCTACTGGGGTGCTCATTAGTAGAAAACCTGTATCCTTGGGTGGGTGGTGTTAGTAACGACTGCGTTACTGCACACGTCAGCTTAAAAAATAAACCGGAGACCAGGGGAACAGGCAACAATTATCCAAATTAATAACGTGCCTTCGCTTTCTGGTGGGTGTTCTTTAATCTCAGCCTTTGATTCACTCGGAAATGCGCCCGTGACGGGGCGGGGAAGCATCACTTTCCCCTAAGTCGGTGAAGGGCGAAGTTGCTTCTGGAGTTTGAGGGTTTTTTTTTT
>NW_009608610.1:0-317 GCF_000690535.1 Cariama cristata
GACTGCATTCGGGAGATCAAACGGGCGTAGGGAATGCAGGGGACATGGGAGAGCCTTGCGGTGTGCTGGAGGGACATTTGTTGGTTTGGTGGGGAAGGGAAGGAGGCAGATCCTGTCTGGGTGGAGGACTTGGAGTGGGGAAGAAACAAAAGGGACCGTGACGCATGTAGGAGCTGGGCTGTGAGTGCCCGGAGTTGTGAGGTGGCAGGGTAGGCCATGGGGGATGGAGGTGTTGAGCTTTCTTGTGGGCTGCAGGTGTTAAGGAGGGATCTAGAGGCAATTGAAATGTGGAGGGAGGGGGGGAATGTCTCTTCTGA